>NW_021133115.1:0-729 GCF_004193835.3 Ostrinia furnacalis | reverse complement strand
AGTAGTAATTTGTATTTTTTATCATTTCACTAATATGGGGGTTTGTGTTTTTAATAATATACCTCGGTCATTCTCCGGATCTGGATTATTTTGTTGATTACCCCGACCTTTTTTATTTTTTAATTTAGAGTAAGTTTAGGTAAAACATTTCAAAATAGACATTATTACGAGCATATTTTTTATATTGGCCCATCTGTAGCAAGCAGGAATAAAAAGTTATGCGACATCAAAATTTTCATGGTCGGGGTAATCAAAGTTGGGAGTCAGAGTAATCAAAAATAAAACAAAATATTTTATTTTCTAATATTCTAACGAGAACGAACTATTCCGTCTTGGTCGTTCAAATCGGTCTTTTAGTTCACTTTAGTACAGCCGATCACTAATGAATAGGTGTGAACGAGACGTGAAATTGGTGACAACCGCGCGCGAGCGAGATGGATTCGGCTCTGTGAGTGTGTAGCGAGTATTTTTCGATATTGGACCATAAATGCATATGAATAAAGACTTTTTTCGTTCGATCTACCTAATAGAATCAGTGTACTAAAATGTGCTAATTAATAGTACTAGAAGACCGAACTAGTTCATTTGACCGATTTTCGGAGTTCGGAGCGATCCTTTCAGTGTCCGAGTAAGAACAAGCCTGGCCATAACGTATTTTTTAGTATTTAATAGGTATTAAAAATCTAAAAAATATTCCGTCAAAAGTGATTTTATTTGCTTGTCAGTTTC
>NW_021133114.1:0-3622 GCF_004193835.3 Ostrinia furnacalis | reverse complement strand
TGAATAAAAAAATAGACTATTGACATTATAAAAGAAAATATTTATAAGTAACAGAATCTTAAAATAGAACCTTACTCGCCAGTGGTGCCAACTGGTGAAACTATCATTACCTAAATAACGCATTTTTTATTCCTTTTAAGTTGGCATTGTTTTTTTTATCGTATGGGGACACTTGCGCAAAAAACACTAGCACGAAGACACTAGCGCGAAAAGCCATTTTGAAAAAAAAAAATGTAGTTGTCCCTGACAAGACAGAAATTTGGTGAAATGGTCCCTCGTGACTTAAAGGTTAAGAACCACTGCGCTAGATAGACCTATAGTGGCCATCATTGTTCGGATGGACTAATGAATAATGAATTGTATTTTAGTTAAATAAACTGTACACAGCGATTTTTCAAAGTAATTTTGTATCAAGTAAGACTTCTGTACCTACCTACTAAACCATTCTCCTTAAAACTCTTTGATCACGAAGAAATTAACAAAAGGTAGGACATTAAAATACGTCGAATAATTAAAGCCAATTTTGAAACAAAATTACGTTCGATTTTACCTTGATGTAGGAATAGGTATATTTAAGGAGACATCTGCATAATGGTCGGTTCCAACTGATAGGAGGGCGTTAAGAAATAAAACGCATCATTTTGGCTGTTGTTTTTGTAATAAATAGTTAAATAAAATCAATATAATTCTCATCCTAAATAATATCGATAAAACCATAAGTCATTTAAATAAATCAAATCGATCATCTTTGTTCTGTTTTTTATTTTTTCTTTGTGTGTCAAATAAAGTTTTTCTTATTCTTATTCTTATTATCATTGGGTAGTTGACACTATAATAACAAGACACCACTTAGCAAATTTAGCATTACTAACTTAGCTTCCCTCTCTATTTTTCACACTTTTGCTGACTTAGCAAAAGTGTGAAAAATAGGGAATGGTGCGTTTTGACAGTTTGAAAAAAGTATGTCAATTGACTGTGCTGTCAAATACCCAATTGATTGCTTGCGTCTCGTTATTTGTTGCAGTCACTCTCGCAAGCAGCTTGGCAGTCCTCTAGAGTGTTGTAACGGTTGCCGTTTCCTCCACATCCTCCATAGATGAACTTTTTGCATCCACTGTCAGGATCGTAGCCGTAACTGGAAAGAGAGGAAGGAAGTTATCCAAATATATTATTATGTATGTTACGGTAATTTTCAATGTGACAAATTGAAAATTATTAATAATAACTTAATAACCGGTTATTATGAATAATTACCGACAGCTCGTGATAAATCAGTGATTATTTAATGTGACCTGTGTACTAAGAAATATCCTAAAAGAGAACACCGGCTCGTGTACAGCGCTCGTGTACGGGTGCGCATTTTCTTAGATAACATTTCAATTCCTATCATTGGAGGTCCGAAAATATTTCTCATACCATTTGATACCATAATGATCATTCTTCATAAAACAATTAAAACTACATTTATTTTAAAACAATTTCATTGAAATTCATAATATCACTAATTAATCATACACTTAGTTTTTACAAATTTTTTTTTCATATATTTTTCTGTACTATGATCGAAACTCATAATCATTCAACTAAATAACTATAATATTCATAAATGTGATTTATTCTTAACTAAGTTTACTAAGGTACCTACATGCCAAATTTCAAGCGTCTAACTTAAGCGGTTTAGATTTTGCATACAAAAGGATTTTCCCGCTAATTCCTGTTCCCGTGGGAATTCCCAAGTATACTATAACCTGCCCAGGAGTATGAAGAATAATTGTACCAAGTTTCGTTAAAATCCGTCGAGTAGTTTTTGTTTCTATAAGGAACATACAGACGGACATATAGACGGACAGACAGACAGACAAAAATTTTACTGATTACATTTTTGGCATCAGTATCGATCACTAATCACCCCCTGATAGTTATTTTGAAAATATATTTTATGTACAGAATTGACTTCTCTACAGACTTATTATAAGTATTCTATAGATGTAAAAAGGTCTTACAAAATTTTAAGAAAATAACTATTAAAATAAGGAAAATAAATACTTACACTTGGAACGAGGCTCTGCATGGTCCGGTGACAAGAGGCGAGGTGCAGTCTGGGGCTGGGGCTGTGTAATAAAATAAAAACTTTTTTTTCATCGAACCTTTTGGCGGGAAAGTGAAACGTCATGCACCTAATGCATAGAGCTATAAAGGATAGAGAAGGTAAGCAAAATTCTTATTGTATTTAGGAAAGAATTAAAACTAAAGTTCGCTACAGGCTACAGCTGTAGCAGCTGCTGCATTAGTTCTGTTGTCTAACCAAACATTAAAACATGCAGCGCTAGATCCGCTTGTTCTCAACGAGTCACCACACCCAAACGAGTATGTCATTGGGAAAAATATTCCATTTAGCCACACTGTTACTCGTTCGAACATTTGTAACCTATCTTCCCAAACGGTCACACATTAAGTACCTCCCAAGTAACATTTTACTCCATTTAAGAGTTCACATTTAGTTCCAATGTGTACTTAAAGCATTAGTACAGTTCACTCGTGATGTATAAGCTGTATTATTGCAATTAATTACACCTATACCTGTCTAAGGGACTTATAGGAGTGTAGACTAGTGTAGAGTTATACTTTTATACGATTGTTGGTGTTATAATACTCTAACAACTATCCTTTAGTCAGCCATCTGACTAAGAGCATTATAGGAGGGTAGTACAAATACCAAACTAATATTAAAATGTGGAAATAATTTAAGACACACGTGAACTTTAGGTAGCATTGGAGTACTTTTGTCGGACTTTATAACTTTGAAAGCTGTGCATTTAGCCACTTGTTACTCTTTATTGTCCTCACGTACGTTGTATGGTTCACACTGCGTCCCATATAGTGCCGTAAGTCAGCCTTAAGTACGATGTTACTACTTAAACTGCTATTATAATGCTATTATACTGCTAATGTACAGCCATAGTGAACTTAAAGCTGTCTAATTTGTGCCCAAACTGGTTCTATAAAAGCATTATAGCAAGCTATACAGCTCGTATACAGCTGACATACACAGCTTGTGGAGTACATGTGAACGACTATTGAACTCTTAAATGGAGTAAAATGTTACTTGGGCTACCTTTAGAGTAGGCGCACACAGTTGATTTTTCGTCGGCCGATAGTTTAGTCGGGCAGTTGATCAGTATGGGCATGTATTGTATGGGAGTGCGCACACAACGCCGATTCGATTTGGCCGATTCTTCATACAAATTAAAATCGGGCACAACTATCGGCCAACTAAAAATCAACGGTGTGCGCCTACTCTTAATGTCAGAATAAATTCGTTAAAAAACAGTGAACAAAATACTGACATTAAAAATCTAAATAATTTTTCTAAGGTTTACTGTCAGAAAATACATGTTATAGCCTGACCAGGAACATAAAAACCCTCGCCATATTGCGGAAAACTAATGGTACTAATTTATATTAATGGCAACAGTAACTAAAAACTTCATTGACATGTCACCTTGCATGTCAGTCAATTGTTGTCAAAGTGTAAACAAACTTTATTTTAAATGTGCGCAATTGATTTTGTGAATGAAATTGCTAAAATCTTTTTATAGTCGTGAAAGAAAAGTGGTTCACA
>NW_021133113.1:0-862 GCF_004193835.3 Ostrinia furnacalis | reverse complement strand
GACCTATCGGTAGATCCTCGGGAGCTTGAGCGATTGGAAAAACATTTTATGATCAGTTACTCGTAGTAGCGATTATTTAGAGCTTGGATTATAAATTATAGTTGTTGCAATTCACAAAGCTTTGCATGTAGTTAATTACATTAATCAGTAGACGCATCAATTTTGTTCAGTCTTTTTGTTTATTAATAAATAAAAATATCATACTAAAATTGCATACATATATGGATTTTGCATCTCCTGAAGTCCTGGTGTCCAATACGTAGACGTGACTTGAAGATAGCTTCGCCGGTTGATATTGTGATATTTGTTTGTATTGGTCTGGGTGTTTTCTTTCCATAATTTATGTATAACGTATGTACGGGGCTCTGTATCGAAAATCACTATGAGCAATGAGCATCACACACGGTTACCTGGAGTGCATTACCGCAGCAAAATTTTTATAAATGTTGTGCTTTAGAGAGTCGAGAGTATAACAGATAATTAGTCCATCGTGAGCAGAAATTTGTCCACTAATAGCAAAATTCGTTCAAATTATAGTTTTAAAGTTATTAGGAAAACGTTTCAAACATTACCCTGGCAATTTTTTTTTTGAAAGTCGTTCTATCCCGGAACCAAATACATGGATAGATAGCTCTTGTTGCGTAGTAATTTGTCCACGAATAGCAAAATATGTTCGTGTTCCGGTTCTCAAGTTATTCAGAATTTTGCTGGGGTAATGTTTTGTGATGTCCCAGATATCGTAAATGGCTCAACGCAGAAATTTGAAAAAAAAAATACCAATGATAGACCTTGATATGTCCAAATTAGTTCAAACATTAGTCATTGATTTGAATGATAAACACCAGTGTAATTAAATGATTTT
>NW_021133111.1:0-2251 GCF_004193835.3 Ostrinia furnacalis | reverse complement strand
ATGTTAACATGGGCTAGTGTCGGCTCATATACCCATTTACCTAACACCCTGTATATCACGAACTTGGAAAAAAAGTAACAATAATACGGTTTCTTGTTTCGTGATACTGATTATTCCAAATTCCCCAAGTAAAATTCATGGATTATTGTCAAATTGTGTCAATTAACTATTATCTATCTCATATACAATAATAAATAAAGATAAATAAAACAAATCGAATTAAAACCAAAATTAGGTTGGTAGTACTTATGCTAATTTTTCTTAAAATTGGTCATTTATGTGAACTTCAAACTCGTGTCATATAAATTCTAGTGAACGAAACATATACCGAATTTAGGTCATGAGAAACTTAAATAATTGCATTATTTGTTTCATAACTTTTATTTCAACTATCATAAATAATTATTTAAAAACCAAGCATCAAAACGTTATCCATAATATCCTTGATTCGGTAGAATCACGAAATAGGGGACACCCGAAAAATAATATGTACGCTATTTCGTGGGTCTATTAATCGCAATTTTAAAAGAATTCTATGTTTTCATATAACTTTTTTCCAAGCCAAATCAATTGTCAAGGAACACATGAAACCACTATTATAAGTTTTATTCAAATGGACGTTCCTTCGCCTTTCTATAAGCTTAAGAAGTTGGAGTGCTAATCTTACGATGAGAGCAACCTTTGCACGCCCCACGGCTGTTTTTGGCTCTCTGAGAGTTTGAAGCTTCGTATTGCTCTCATTTTTGGCGCCACAATGTTGGTAACTACTTGGTTTTTTAGATAGCTTAATGAATAGAGTTTTTGTAGTGATGAAGAATTTTTATAGATAATATTCCATTTGCTTATTATTTGAGCTAGAAAAAAAACTTACGAACTTACGTACCTAATATCACGAACTAGTAGCCGTTTACCTATGATGATCTTGTAATGTATAAACACGAAAGTTAGCGAGAATGGATGGGGGATGTTTGTAACTCTTTCGTGCAAAAAGTAGGTACTGATTTAGTACTGAATCGAGCTTCATGAAATTTTCTGAAAAAACCGGGAGTTTAACTGTGAATCTGACCACCTCTCTAGATACCAGCTCATAATCACTGTGAACGTTTCCAGGGGAAGAGGCGGTGAGCGAGAGGTGATGGTCGGCCAGCACGCTCCTCGACCGCCTGGCGCAGCGCGGCTTCGCGGCCGACACCCGGCTGGCGCTGCCGCCGACAGGTAGGATTCTGGCGGCGTAGCATGGGTTGGCACCCCCCCGTCATAAGTCGTAAGGCACCCCCTTGGTACCCCCCAGGATTTGGGGTTACCTACCGATTCGAAGATTGAAAGAGAGACCGCGGACTTGCCATGCAGATGCGCTAGTGAGTACTAATGTACGTGACTTGTGTCACCCCCTGATGCTTGGCACACTGGATTGGACGGATTCGTGGATTCGGCAGATTCTTGTGATTCAATCAACGGATTAGCTATACGACAGAAATACAGTCGTGCTCAAAAAGATCCCCTTCACCACTATTCTAACGGTAAAGACACGAAAGACCAATCCCACCGCTGCAACTCAGGATGCCAGGATCCCTGACAGATCCTTCCAACCTAATGAAGGTCAAGTTTGTCCCGGTGCAAAGTTAAACTGTCTTTGTTAGACCCAAACGAAATTAATCGGAAGATAAGTAGCTTAATGGGGATTTCTCAAAATGGGGAGATATCTCATAGAGTTCCGTCTTGTGCAAAGTGGTTGACAGATGACAAGTTCCAGGTCGTTACCAGCCCATAGTAAGTAGTTATAACCAGCCCAGTATACCCTAAATTACACTCGGTCGGCAGAGCACCTACCTACTTATCGTTTCAGAAAGTTATGCAAACAGGGGTGGAAATTGTCCCTTCTGACCCACCGCACTACCAAACCACACTACCAGTAGTGTCGTGGGGAATATTTTTTCCCTTCTACACTACCAAGCCAGTAGTGTCGTGGGTAATTTTTAAGGTCTTACATCTTCATTCCCATCGACACTACTACCATAACTAAATGTAAAATTTGTAAAATTTTAGATTGTTTTCTAATAAATTATGTTTATATACAACCCTAACAACTGTGCAAAGGACATTGTCAGAAACCGCCTAAAAAACCGCCCAAAAACATTAACCCATCATAATTATTTTCTATTTTTTTTAATACATTAAGCACCCTTTCATTCTAATGGACACTTAGCATTGAAAAATTAAATAAATAAGTCTTTTAACGTTTATTCTATAA
>NW_021133110.1:0-1347 GCF_004193835.3 Ostrinia furnacalis | reverse complement strand
AAAACATACGGGTCGAATTGAGAACCTCCTCCTTTTTTGAAGTCGGTTGAAAATGTAGATGTATGGCGTTTCTTCTCAGCACTTGCTAAATGTTGGTCTCAAAGCGCAGGTAGGGCAAAAAGAATATGAGACAAAAGGCTCCATAAGAGCAAAACTTTAATTTTTTATTATTATTTTTTATTTATTTTAATATTTGATTATTAGTAAGCACTATTTTTAATAGTCCATGCAAATAAAGTAATTTTCACTTTGACTTTGTACTTTGTAACCATTGAGAAAATCAAGACAAATGTTTTTGCTCACCTACCTAGGCACATTTTTGTCACCAGTGCCAGTGGTGAAATACACAGTCTTTTATTTTGCTCAAGATTATAACTATTAAATTAAACTATATGTAACATGACGAGAAAAAGACAAACAAAACAAGATGAAGAAATCACCTCAGATCGCCATTAGCGTAGCAAAAATTATCATTTTAAAGAAAAAGCATAAAAAATGTGCACTCGTTCGTAAGAAACATGTTAATACTTTTTGATTTTTTTTACTTTGAGTCCCGGGAAAGGACATAGGATAGTTTTTATCCCGGCTTTTGAAACAGGGACACGCGCGATAAAGTTTTTCTGTGACAGACAAAAATCCACGCGGGCGAAGCCGCGGGCGGAAAGCTAGTGAATATTACAAGATTTAAGTGACACGTCATGAAAAATTGCTTTGATGCTTTTCTCTTTCGCAGTGCGTGATAGCATCGCCTGTCACCGAGACAAATAAATGCCTCTTATCTCAAGTGAAGCCGCGGGGCATCGCTAACTGTTTCAGATAAAAGAACTTTTTCTTTCAGCTTCCATTTTCCTGCTTCCACCCATTGTCACCAAAGTCTTTGGTGTAATTGCGTAAATAAAAGTTAGGTGACAACTTTCAAGTAAATACTTAGCTTGAAGACAGGTGTTTTTTTTTTCAGAACTAGGTACGAGTATGTGGCTTCTGATCACGATTCGGCACAAAAATTCGTCGTGACATTTCCTGATGTAAAAAAATCTTTATTATTTAAAGGTTCATTTGAGGGAAGTATTTTTCTCTGTGCTAGTAACTCTAATATCAGCTGGTACGATAAATACACGTGCTTTCAAATATTTTGTTAGTGGAGTGATAATTAGTAGGTATTACTCATCAATTTTATTGATTTCACTTTTTACTATTGAATAAAATAAATAAATAATTATTATTATGCAAATGTTTTATAGATCCTAATGTCAGTCTGCAGTCTGGTGACTCTTTTCTTTAAATCTGATTCTGGAAAAAGTTACATTTAATTCTATTAATTATTCGATTCCTGAGTCAAGAAGAGTG
>NW_021133106.1:0-3555 GCF_004193835.3 Ostrinia furnacalis | reverse complement strand
ACACCTGCTCAAGCAGATCGCTCCTGAAGATGCGGGCGTCACTCTGGACGCGCTCAGGGTGAGTACACTTGGACTTCTGGAGTAGACTTGTTGACTCTCTTTCCCGAGGCGATCCTGCTGGAGTAGACCTCCTCTCCCTATCTCCAGAACATGGCTGACTCTGAGATCTACTCGCACCTGCTCAAGCAGATCGCTCCTGAAGATTTTGGTGTCACTCTGGACGCGCTCAGGGTGAGTACACTTGGACTTCTGGAGTAGACCTCCTCGTTCTAGCTTCCGAGGCGATCCTGCTGGAGTAGACCTCCTCGCCTTAGAGTTTACTCGTACCTGCTCAAGCAGATCGCTCCTGAAGATGCTGGTGTCACTCTGGACGCGCTCAGGGTGAGTCTTGGACTTCTGGAGTAGACCTGTTGACTCTCTTTCCCGAGGCGATCCTGCTGGAGTAGACCTCCTCGCCCTATCTTTAGGACGTGGTTGACTCCGGAATCTACTCGTACCTGCTCAAGCAGATCGCTCCTGAAGATGCGGGCGTCACTCTGGACACTCAGGGTGAGATTAACTTGGATATTGATCGTTTATGGTTGAGGATACCAGGTGGAATTCGCTTTTGTTTACGACCTTCATCACTTTCCATGCAGACAAGAGCTCCAAATTTTGGGGGATAAAATCTTATTATATCTTATCTTATTTATAAAGATAAATGAAATATTGGTAAGTTACTCGTAGGATAAAAAACAAATTGACACCTATTGGGCACTATTGAACATTTTTCACTGTAATTTTTGAGTGTCTCTTCGTGAGTGACAATAGTCAGTGCACATAGCACGCAGAACTGTCGATCAATGAGGGCTATCGTTTTAGCGCTCACCAGTTAGCGCCACTGTAGAGTAAGGTCCTGTCACTTGCTAGTAGCGAAGACAGTGGCACCAACTGGTGAGCGCTAAAGTGGTACGAGGACTATCGCATTTGCACTCATCGAGATGGCGCCACTGTAGAGTAAGGTCCTCTCAATCGCCAAGGGTTCCAACTGTTAAGTATAAAAACGATAGCCTTCATTAGACAGCAAGGTTCTGGATTTTGTAAAATATTTGGTGCGGAATTAGACTATCTAATTTGTCATGGGTTTTTAAAATAATGTCTATAATAAACTGTAAACCTTCACAGGAGAGCGACCTCCTCCGCCGTGCCGAGGTCATGCTGCAACAAGCTGCTAAACTCCGCTGCCGAGCCTTCGTGGCGCCGGCCGACGTGGTGGGCGGCGTGTACAAGCTCAACCTGGCCTTCGTGGCCAACCTGTTCAACCAGCACCCCGGCCTGCAGCGCCAGGCTGACACCGAGGAGTACCACCAGCTGGACGAGACCAGGGAGGAGAAGAGTGAGTAGTATACCTATATCAGATCATGAGGAAAAGAGTGAATAGCTTATAAGACCTTGGCACATCCTAAAGGTGCCTGCTTTGTTAAGATAATTTCTACTTGACGAGAACAAGAAGGGATTCTGGTATGCTTGCGCGAAAGGCAATTGCGCAGTCACAAGCGCGAAAAGCTATATCCGCGCACAGACACTTTCGCGATAAGACGCTTGCGCGATAAAACGCTTGCGCAATAAGACACTTGCGCGATAAGACACTTGCGCGATAAGACGCTTGCGCGATAAAACGCTTGCGTGAGAGACACTTGGAAAATCCTTCACGCAAGTGTCCTTATACGCTTGAACAAGTAAGTACTTTGGTCGCGTCAAAAAGAAGGAAATCAGACAGTATCCAGCCACTGGAGACACTTTTAGCGCGTTCGTGACGTCAGCTACTTTTGTGGGCGGGGTCTACAAGCTCAAAAGAAGAGTGAGTAGCCCATAGTATCTCAGCCACATTTGGAAAGCCCTTGCTTCGTCGTGATACTCCTACAAGCCGCCAAACTCCGCTGCCGGGCCTTCGTGGCGCCGGCCGACGTGGTGGGCGGCGTGTACAAGCTCAACCTGGCCTTCGTGGCCAACCTGTTCAACCAGCACCCCGGCCTGCAGCGCCAGGCCGACACCCAGGAGTACCACCAGCTGGACGAGACCAGGGAGGAGAAGAGTGAGTATACCTTTGTCAGATCATGAGGAGAATAGTGAATAGCTTATAGGACCTTGGCACAGCATAAAGTACCTTTGTCATATCATGAGGAAAAAGGTGAATAGTCTTCAGGACCTTGGCACATCCTAAAGGTGCCTGCTTTCGTTAAACAAATCTCTGCTTGACGAGACCAAGGAAGGTTCTGGTATGCTTGCGCGAAAGGCAGTTGCGCAAAGTGACAAGCGCGTAAAGCCATATGCGCGCCCAGACACTTGCGTGATAAGACGCTTGCGCAATAAGACGCTTGCGCAATAAGACGCTTACGCGATAAGACGCTTGCGCTATAAGACGCTTGCGCGATAAGACGCTTGCGCGATAAAACGCTTGCGCGAAAAGACACTTGCTCGATAATTCCTTGCGCTATAAGACGCTTGCGCGATAAAACGCTTGCGTGAGAGACACTTGGAAAATCCTTCACGCAAGTGTCCTTATACGCTAGAACAAGAGTAAGTAAGACAGTACCCAGCCACTGGAGACACATTTAGCGCGTTCGTGACGTCAGCTACTTTTGTGGGCGGGGTCTACAAGCTCAAAAGAAGAGTGAGTAGCCCATAGTATCTCGGCTACATTTGAAAAGCCCTTGCTTCGTCGTGATACTCCTACAAGCCGCCAAACTCCGCTGCCGGGCCTTCGTGGCGCCGGCCGACGTGGTGGGCGGCGTGTACAAGCTCAACCTGGCCTTCGTGGCCAACCTGTTCAACCAGCACCCCGGCCTGCAGCGCCAGGCCGACACCCAGGAGTACCACCAGCTGGACGAGACCAGGGAGGAGAAGAGTGAGTATACCTTTGTCAGATCATGAGGAGAATAGTGAATAGCTTATAGGACCTTGGCACAGCATAAAGTACCTTTGTCATATCATGAGGAAAAAGGTGAATAGTCTTCAGGACCTTGGCACATCCTAAAGGTGCCTGCTTTCGTTAAACAAATCTCTGCTTGACGAGACCAAGGAAGGTTCTGGTATGCTTGCGCGAAAGGCAGTTGCGCAAAGTGACAAGCGCGTAAAGCCATATGCGCGCCCAGACACTTGCGTGATAAGACGCTTGCGCAATAAGACGCTTGCGCAATAAGACGCTTACGCGATAAGACGCTTGCGCTATAAGACGCTTGCGCGATAAGACGCTTGCGCGATAAAACGCTTGCGCGAAAAGACACTTGCTCGATAATTCCTTGCGCTATAAGACGCTTGCGCGATAAAACGCTTGCGTGAGAGACACTTGGAAAATCCTTCACGCAAGTGTCCTTATACGCTAGAACAAGAGTAAGTAAGACAGTACCCAGCCACTGGAGACACATTTAGCGCGTTCGTGACGTCAGCTACTTTTGTGGGCGGGGTCTACAAGCTCAAAAGAAGAGTGAGTAGCCCATAGTATCTCGGCTACATTTGAAAAGCCCTTGCTTCGTCGTGATACTCCTACAAGCCGCCAAACTCCGCTGCCGGGCC
>NW_021133105.1:0-2057 GCF_004193835.3 Ostrinia furnacalis | reverse complement strand
CTTGAAAAATAAGTAAATAGTATATTACTTTATGTAACTAATTGTATTATGTATCATACTTATAACTAATCACTTCATTCAGAACTAGAAAACGATTCCAAGGATTCCACTTTTCTTCAATAGTTGATCAAGATAAAGAGTTATTTATTATAAATTGCTCTTCCACCATTTCAATTGTTCTATCTTACATCTTACTTGATGAAATCTTTTTCAATTTTATTTACATGGTCATAACATTTTCACCATTCCTCTGCACAAATTTGTGAGGTACACCTGAAACCCCCGATAAAGCAGCTATTATAAGAATAATATTTAAAAAAAACCCTCCTTCTGACGCAGTTAGGTAATAAACTAAATGTATCCAATTTCACTCCAACTTACTGTCAACTCAACGACGCGCTTTAAAACCAAAGATTGACTTTGAATTTTACTATGCCTTATTTTACAATACACATTGAAAACAATATGACTTGCTTGAGCTTTTTGACTTTTTCACAAAAATAACAAATAGGCATGAAGAGATTACAAAATTTCTGCAGCGACTGACAGTTTACTTGATTTACGTTGACAGGTGACAATAAAGCCATAGACATTTGCCATATGAAAGACACACTTTTCCAATATTTTTGTTTGCCATGAGATTCTGGTACACCTATACCTATCATTTAATGAAAAGATAAATTAAATTTTTTCAGCACAACGAAAATCTACTTTGGCGCGTAGCAATGCAACGTGACAACTACAGTTCGGACTTCTTTATGCGTCCACTACACATAAAATAAAATTCGAACTATCGCACATTTTTCTTTTTAATTCTAATTCACTAAAAAAATTTTTTGAAACCTTCATTCAAAATTCAAAAGTTATTATCATATGACAGAACTTATGACCAGACTATGTACAGTCAAGGAATGAAAAGGTTCGTCAGTTTTCAAATTGATTTCTTCAACGAATCGCGAGCACATATTACCTTTTGAAACTATGTTACAGAATAATCTCGAGTTCGAGAAAATAATCTTTAACTGTTCGTCAGTAAAGTTCAAAATTATTCAGATCAAAGTTGTTTGACGATTTATCTTGTCAAGAAGATTATTATGATTGATAAACTAAAACCTTATTGTTGGTTCAACCTGCCATTCTTATGTCTATTAAATAAAAAAAACTATTGTCAATTGGTCAATGTCATCATTGCATTTAGGTGGCGAGTTTTATGTTAAAGACTCTAAACAATTAAGTTCTCGAGATAAATAAATACCCACTCAATAAATACCGGCCAATAATCAAAAGTCACGTGTATCTCTCTAACTACTTGACATTGGCAGAATCACTGCGTGGCGCCCTGCGCGCTTCAGCGGGACAGTCCATCCCAAAAAAAAAAAAAAAAAAAAATAGAAAAATAAACAAGCAAAACCTTATTCGTCAGCAAACGTCATATTTATTTAAATGTTAGCAGCACTGTTTCTTGCACTGTTATGTTGGCAGGTTTGACTCTTTGGTGCAAGCGAAAACCGACACTAAGGTGACGAACCTTTTCATTCCGCGACTGTACATTGAATAAAATATTTTTCTTTTTATCATCAAGCTTAGCAGTCTAATAAGTTACTATGACACTCGAGTTAATCCACATTCAGCACCATAGCCTCCCCTTCTACAAGGCCCTCTACAAATGTCAAAACGTCACTTAACCCTTTTAGCACCAGTTCTTTTGTTTTTGAGAAGATGTACCCAAATTTTTATATCAATTTAATTATAGTCCAGTCGTTTGGTACGTGGTTACCTGGAAAGTGTTCCGTGAGTTTTGAAAATTGGTGATTAATTAAATAGATTTCGCTATGCTCTCTGTTAGTCTGTTAGTTAAGTGTGATTGCCGCGCTCGTTGCGAAATTGGAAAAATGCAGCCTTTGAGAAGATTTTTGATAGTTACATTCTTTCCTATTTCGTCGTTCCAAATGACGTTCACTGCTGGACAATTATCGTCGGTCCACCTAGTAGAAGGCCTGCCCACGCTACGTCTTCCAGCCCGTGGTCGCCACTCAAGAAATTTTCTGCTCCAATGG
>NW_021133103.1:0-1420 GCF_004193835.3 Ostrinia furnacalis | reverse complement strand
AAAATCACCATCACCCGCCGCGGCGCCGCTCCTAAAGTTCCGTAGATAGTCTCCAGCCCCCCTAGACAAAACGCACTTTTTGATCGAATCGAAAATCGAATCCGTCAAAACTCCATACAAAGGGGCTTTTCGACCACTTTTCGACTGGTTTGCGATTGTAATTTGCACTTTGTCTAGACCCACAGGTGATAAGAAATACGCACGCAAGGTCGCGGGCTAAGTGGCTATCATAAAAGAAAGTCAGGCTTTTGACCCATATCCCTACTTGTAATTCTGGTTCGACGTTTCCCTCGTGTGGTATCAACACCGTTATAAGATCGTATTTACATAGACTGCAGATTCAGATTAGAATAACGGTCTGTATAATATTCGATTGAAGCTTCTTCTAAACTGGAAGAACGGCTTTTGACGACACCTGGTAAGGTTTTTTGACCCCTTTATTTACCTACCCACTCACTTAGCTCGTGAACAATAATCATTTGTCAGGGAGTAATTATGCTGATACTCGGAGATTAATGATTCTTAATTCAGATATAAGTACTAACAGTAACAAAATAATAAATAAAATAATATAAACTCATAAATTTTGATATTACGGTCCCCACGATCAGTAAATGGATCGATTGACACACTCTACTACAAACAAGTATGGATTGCTATATCACACAAATTAAATGATACCTAACAAGAAGATTTTCTAATGCCCGTTTTCACCATCAAACCTTAATTTTTAATTGTCCCCTTTGAAAACAAAATTCCTGTTATGTGTTACCATAGGGGTGACTTAAAAATTAGGGATTGATGGTGAAAACGGGCATTAATCTATTATACGTACGAGTATAACTTCTTAGTGCAAGTCTAAATAAACGATGGTACTTTCCAATTATGGTATGGATGATAGACAATAAGTACTTAAGGTCTTAGTGAAAACTTGTACTTAGGTACTAATAACTAGGAAATTTTTCAGGGCAGACAAGAAAACCTTATTATGTATTTTCTTTTATAGGTATGTGTATTAAGAAATCGTTCTTGATTTTATCGTGTTAAATAAAACACGATATTTCTTTAAAACATGATTTGGATACTTCTCATTTACACTCAAATTTGATGGTCACACAGTAATAGTTCATAAACGGTATAAGTTAGAACAATAACTTTGAAATCAGATGATAAAATATCTATTTAGCTACATACAAAATAAATTTTATCGTAATAGAACCAAAAATAATACGAAAAAATCACATGAAACGATAAAAAACGGGGTCATTTTTCGCGTTCTCATCGTGTCACACCTTCGGTTGCAATGAAACATTTGGTTACTGCATTCACAATTTTCATTCAATTTGTGTGTATCATATACTAAAATCATCGTAATTAAATATACTTTCCACACAACAGTCAAAAAAATATATTCTTATAA
>NW_021133102.1:0-2030 GCF_004193835.3 Ostrinia furnacalis | reverse complement strand
TGCATTTTTACGCAGTTGGGTTTTTGACCGAGGGGCTGAAGGCTTTTCAGAAGCTGTTCAATTCCGTCATCCTCGAAGGAAAAACGCCTACGGTATAACACAGAAGTGTGGTGATACTCTTCTTCAAAAAAGGCGACAAAACCTTGTTGAAGAATTATAGACCCATCTCACTTCTGAGCCATGTCTACAAGCTGTTTTCGAGAGTCATTATGAATCGTCTCGCTCGTAAGCTCGATGACTTCCAGCCTCTCAAACAAGCCGGTTTCCGAAAAGGCTTTAGTACACCACATACATACGCCACGGCAGATTATACAGAAGACCGAGGAGTATAGTCAATCACTTTGCCTGGCGTTTGTGGACCATGAGAAAGCTTCGATCGAGACCTGGGCAGTACCTACTACAGTTTCTCCAACGGTGTCAAATTGACTATATCGATACATCGAAGTGTTGAAAGGCTTGTACGAAAACGCCACAATGTCGTTCCGTCTTCAGGATCAAGACTCGAAACCAGTTGCAGCCGCAGACAGGGGGAACTGAAAACTCCGAAACTGTTCACCACCTGGAGAACTGCTTCTGGACTGGAACGGATTCGGCATA
This sequence comes from Ostrinia furnacalis, assembly GCF_004193835.3. NCBI lineage: Eukaryota > Metazoa > Arthropoda > Insecta > Lepidoptera > Crambidae > Ostrinia > Ostrinia furnacalis. The sequence goes on along the minus strand of NW_021133102.1, from coordinate 1,433 downwards.
AATATCAACGGTGAGTAAATAACCCACCTCGATTCGCACTCTAAAGGTTGGATACTCTACACTCGGCAGTTGTTGACAATTATACAACGTGTCCCAAAATTCAAGGATAAGCCGGCGCCGCAGGATGGACATAGTCATGACTACTTTAGGAAAAATAAGAAAAAAAATATATCTTAATTATTTTTTAAGTTACACAATAAAAAATGAAATTCTTCGAAAATTGACACCCCTTATGATATTTTACATTACCACGACCACCATTTTTTAAATATTTCTGTTTTTTTGTTTGTATCGGCAACTTAAGTAGTGCTGCTGTCCACCCCAATTCTTAAATAATTCAAAATTTTAAGGAAATATCATATTTTGATTAACTTTTGTGTAAAAACTGCAAGGATTTTGGGGGTTTTAAGGATTGGGGTGGACAGCAGCACTACTTAGGTTGCCGGTACAAACAAAAAAACATAAGTATTTGAAAAATTGTGGCCGTGGTAATGTAAAATATCATAAGGGGTGTAAATTTTCGACGAATTTCATTATTTATTGTATAACTTAAAAAATAATTGAGATAGATTTTTTTTCTTATTTTTCCTAAAGTAGTCATGACTATGTCCATCCTGTGGTGCCGGCTTATCGTTGAATTTTGGGACACGTTGTATATACCTAGTTCAAACAGTCCAGTTAGGCTGGTTATAGTGTCACGCGGACCGTCCAGTGCGGATCCGCTCCACACAGCCGATCTGTAAACTTCGAGGAAGTGTTTTAGAGTAATGCGGTCCGCAGGAATCGCTCGCTCCCTAGCAGTTCATACAGATTGGCTGTGCGGAGCGATCCGCACTGATGGTCCGCGTGACACTAAAACCAGCCTTAGGTAGGTCCAACTTCGAGGAAGAGGTCAATCGTCGAAACTCGAATCCAACTCGGCTGGCAACGTTCAGGAAGCTTCGCGATATTCTCACGTCTGAAATATCGCACTGTCTCAAGACAAAAGTCTTTGATAACTTATGGATCTGAGACGTGGTCGCTTACTGTGGGCCTCATAAGAAGACTCAAGGCCAAAGGCGATGGAGCGTGCTATGCTCGTAGTGATTGAACCAGAAATGACGTGATCCGCAGGAGAACCAAAGTGACTGACATGTCCGCAGAATCGCTAAAATCAAGTGGCAGTGAGTGGAGCTCGTAGCTTGCAAAGCTGATGGCCGCTGGGGCAGAAAAATTCTTGAGTGGCGACCACGAGCTGGAAGACGTAATGTGCTGCAGACCTCCACTAGGTCTACCGACGATCTGGTGAAGGTTGTAGGAGGTGCCTGGATGCGGGCGGCGCAGGACCGGTTGTTGTGGAAATCCTTGGGGGTAGACCTTTGTCCAGCAGTGGATGTCATTCGGCTAAAACGAACGAACGATGATTAAAAAAAACCTAACTGCGTAAAAATTAT
>NW_021133100.1:0-878 GCF_004193835.3 Ostrinia furnacalis | reverse complement strand
TAACCTGCCGTAGCGTATAGATGCGGTATATGGTAGTGTAAACGTTTCGATAACTGGCTTCCTCGGATTCCGTGGAGGGTAGTTAAACGGGAAGCATGGTCGATCTGTTTTAATGGTTTCAATTTATTATTTAATGGACTTTAGTGTACCTACATTTTTGGTGTTATTTTGTGTTCTAAAGTGCAGTGAAGGGATAAATTATAAAAAAACATTGAAATACTTCGAATTTGAGCGCGCATCGAGTGTCGAGTGGGTTGTCGTATGAACAACCCGCTTTGGACCCGGTGGCGTCTTGAAACCTGCTTACGGGCATACTTAACTCCACGGAATCCATGAAAAATCAATAGAACTGAAACACCCACGCTCTATTGATAACTATGTCAATTTTCACTCGACATTGGCAGAAATAAACCTCCCAGAGAGGTTTGGTTGCCATTAAAAAAAAATGGCTTCCTCGAGAGACTATAAGTCATCGAAGCTACGCGTGAGACTATTCGTGATGGCTCTCAAAAACAGCTTGTAGACATGACTCAGAGTCAGAACCCAGATGGGTCTGTAATTCTCCTTTCTACTTAATAAGGCTTTTACCCCTTTCTTAAAGAAAAACACCACCAAGCATTTGTTCCGTGCCTCTGGCATTATTCCCTGGAGTAAGACGGAGTTACAGTCTATGAAGGACTTTCAGTATCGGCTTATCACCTGCCGCGTTCAGAAGCTCCGAGGTTATTCCGTCATCACCCGGTGCCTTGTTGTTCTTTAGCAGTTTGAGAGCCATCCTAATCACGTAAGGGCTGATGTCCGGCTAATCTTCGGTATAATGTCGAGTTAGCTTAGCTGTTGGAACTGTCCTGTGGCTGAGCTATTAACAGGTTTTACTT
>NW_021133099.1:0-1848 GCF_004193835.3 Ostrinia furnacalis | reverse complement strand
CCCCAGATACGCCAATTACTCATAATAAAAAGTAGTTAAGTAATTAATTAATTTCTTAGGTAGGTAAGTATTAAAAACTAAAAAATATGTCGATTTCTTTGATGGTATATTATGTCATAAAAGTACCTAACACCATACATTTATATATCACGAACTTGGAAAAAAGTAACAATAATACGGTTCCTTGTTTCGTGATACTGATTATTCCAAATTCCCCAAGTAAAATTCATGGATTTTTGTCAAAATGTGTCAATTTACTATTATCTATCCCATATACAATACAAATAAACAAAGATAAATAAAACAAATCGAAATAAAACCAAAATTATGCTGGTACTACTTATGCTAATTTATCTTAAAATTGGTCATTTATGTGAACTTCAAACTCGTGTCATATAAATTCTAGTGAACGAAACATATACCGAATTTAGGTCATGAGAAACTTAAATAAATGCATTATTTGTTTCATAACTTACATTTAAATTATCATAAATAATTATTTAAAAACCAAGCATCAAAATGTTATCTATAATATCCTTGAATCGGTAGTGTTACGAAATAGGGGACACCCGAAAAATAATATGTACGCTATTTCGTGAGTCAATTAATCACAATTTTAAAGGAATTCTACGTTTTCATATAACTTTTTTCTAAGTCAAATCAATTGTCAAGGTACACATGAAACCACTATTACAAGTTTTATTTAAATGGATGTTCCTTCGCCTTTTTATAAGCTTAAGAAGTTGGAGCGCTAACCTTACGGTGAGAGCAACCTTTGCAAGCCGCACGGATGTTTTTGGCTCTCTGAGAGTTTGATGCTTCGTATTGCTCTCATTTTTGGCGCCACAATGTTGGTACTTGGTTTTTTAGATAGCTTAAATAATAGAGTTTTTGTAGCAATGAAGAATTTTTATAAATAATATTCCATTTGCTTATTATTTGAGCTAGAAAAAAAACTTACGAACTTACGTACTATCACGAACTAGTAGCCGTTTACCTTAGTTAGGCGCCCTTTGTGAATCAAGGCCGGAAACGCCAAGTCCACTTCTTAGGGTTACCAAAAGGTGGTATAAACGAAAAGTAAGTATGTTATGTTGCATTCAACGATGCATTAATTATTGATGGTTGCATTGCGGCTGAATCTAAGCCTTAGATGCCCTTAAGTTCTACGGGCAATTTCCCACAACAATCCAGTTTTACAAAACTGGACTTGTGTGATCACACGACAGTGTTCCATTTATTGTTTGAAATCGGCTAACGTTACGCTCCTCAAATCCCAATACCTCTAAATCCCCCTTATTACAAAACGTTAAACTCGCGTTGGTCGCTAATAATAGACATTTGTAACCTGTGTTCATCGCGCGTTTAACGTTTTCGTAATAACTGATTTTCAACCCTAGCCGACTGCACTGATCTCTAGCATTCTATATTTAATCTGTCAACTCAGATATTGCTTGCTATCAGTGCTCGGCCAGTTGCGCACGCGCACGTTTGTTTATAGTTTCTCGAGTGTGTTATTGATATGTAAGTATGGCAAACATTTGAGATTATTTATTACTTCCGTATAAAGATTGCGTAGTGTATTGAGTATTGTTAATTACGGTTTTCTTTTGTTATGAATTAAAAAGGTATTTCTTTAAAGAAGAACGGTCATCTGTGACCCAGGCCCGACAGAAACGAGACATATCTCAGTTTTTTTGTCATGTCTTAATTAGTTAAATTATATATATTTTATATTCGAAATCTATGTATAACACCAAAATATTACCCTTTGTTTTTGTTCAGGCGTTATACAAAAACTAATACAAAATGCCTATTTATCACCAAAATTGGTAAATGTATGTACTT
>NW_021133098.1:0-1606 GCF_004193835.3 Ostrinia furnacalis | reverse complement strand
CAGGGCCGGATCGTGAATTTGTGGGGCCCTGGGCTGAAGCTACTTGGGGGCCTATCTTAGTAAATACTCAACTAATAGCCATGCCAAAAAACTGTTTCTATAATGATATTATATTATTCTTATACATACAGTGTGAGTCACGATAAAGTGCACATATGAAAATAGGTGAAACTAGACCTATTTTTTTTATCGACAAAAAAGAGGTCAAAAAAATTTTGAGATTTTTTTAATTTTTTTTTGTGCCAATTACTTACGTTAGGTAACGTAAGGGCCCCGGGGATACAAGGGGCCCCCAGATCCCGCTAAAAAGTAGGCAATAATTTGAAATAAAAAAAAAAGTTGTCTGTAAAGTCGGTTTACGGACGATATTTTTACGTGACAACGTCATAAGAAAAAATTGATTAAAAATTGCATAGGTACTAAATTTTTGAGATATTTTTTTAAATTTTTTTCTTCCAATTACTTCTTGTAAAGAAAACGTAATAACTTTTAAACTAAGAGGTATATCCTGATAAAATAAAAACAGTAACAATGCTAAATAACAGGCGATACTAAAAAAATACAGAAAATGCCAACAAATAATAAAAAAAAATAAACTTTTTGAAAAAAATCTGCTTTTAAATTCGTGTTTTTTTGGTTATTTGATAAATTTCTCCAAAAAATGCCCCCATAACAGGTGGTTTTTATTACTTTGTATTATTCTCTATCGTATTAATTTTGTAAAACCAAAAATCGGAAGTCTCTATCCCTATCACAACATTTGCTATGATCGTTTGTACAAAGGCCTGCCACCACATTATTCTCCGCTACAGGTAGAGACAATTTTAATTTTAACTAAAATGCTTATTTTACTTCGAAATCTTTTGTTTTTATTTGAAATGTAACTTGTTTTTATCAAAATTACAAATCTAGAGCCACTTTCAGTTTCGTTGTTAACGAAGCGTTGAATGGCGCGCCCGGAGAGGCTTAGTTCAAACCATCATTGCAAACATTGTGATAGACAAACAACTTTTTTTTTACTGCCCCCTGTTCTAGTCGGAGTCCTGGGAAATGTAAGTCTACTTTTTTCTACACATTTGATTCAATCAATTAGCACTCCTTATCACTAATTTAATCCTACTCTCTGATCAATATTTTTGATTGTAGGACTATTTTTAGTTTTACAAAGGTAATACGATAAAGAATAACACAAAGTAATAAAAACAATCTGTTATGGGGGCATTATTTGGAGAAATTTATCAAATAACCAAAAAAACACGAATTAAAATGCAGATTTTTCTCAAAATGTATCATTTTTTATTATTTGTTGCCATTTTCTGAGTATTTTATGTATTTTTTTAGTATCGCCTGTTATTTAGCATTATTACTGTTTTTATTTTATCAGGATATACCTCTTAGTTTAAAAGTTGTTACGTTTTATTTACAAGAAGTAATTGGAAGAAAAAAATTTTTAAAAAAATCTCAAAAATTTAGTATCTATGCAATTTTTAATCAATATTTTCTTATGACGTTGTCACGTAAAAATATCGTCCGTAAACCGACTTTACAAACAACTTTTTTTTTTTTTTTCAAATTATTGCCTACTTTTTAGCGTGATCTGTAGGCC
>NW_021133097.1:0-1892 GCF_004193835.3 Ostrinia furnacalis | reverse complement strand
CCACCATTAACTGGATTGTTAACATGTTATACAGTGTGAGTCACGTTAAAGTGTACATATGAAAATAGATGAAACTAGACCTATTTTTATCGACAAAAAAGAGGTCAAATTTTTTTTGAGATTTTTTAAAAAAAATTTAAAAAATGTTTTTTCTTCCAATTACTTCTCGTAAAGAAAACGTAATAACTTTTAAACTAAGAGGTAAATCCTGATAAAATAAAAACAGTAATAATGCTACCCAGAAAATGCAAACAAATAATAAAAAATGATACTTTTTGAAAAAAAATCTGCTTAAAAATTCGTATTTTTTTGGTTATTTGATAAATTTCTCAAAAAATGCCCCTATAATTGGTGGTTTTTATTACTTTGTATTATTCTCTATCGTATTATCTTTGTAAAACCAAAAATCACATGTCTCTATCCCTATCACATCATTTGCTATAATCGTTTGAACAAAGGCCTGCCACAACATTATTCTCCGCTACAGGTAGAGACAATTTTAATTTTAACTAAAATGCTTATTTTTCTTCGAAATCTTTGGTTTTCATTTGAAATCTAACTTGTCTTTATCAAAATTACAAATCTAGAGCCAGTTTCAGTTTCGTTGTTAACGAAGCGTTGAATGGCGCGCCCGGAGAGGCTTAGTTCAAACGATCATTGCAAACGTTGTGATAGGGATAGAGACATGCGATTTTTGGTTTTACATCGCCTGTTATTTAGCAGTATTACTGTTTTTATTTTATCAGGATATACCGCTTGGTTTAAAAGTTATTACGTTTTCTTTACAATAAGTAATTGGAAGAAAAAAAATTCTATAAAAAATTAAAAAAAAATCTCAAAAAATTTTTGACCTCTTTTTTGTCGATAAAAATAGGTCTAGTTTAATCTATTTTCATATGTACACTTTAACGTGACTCACACTGTATTTTAATAGAAATTGTTTGTATTGTTTTTAAACTGTTAAGTCCAATAAAAAATATTTACCAAAAACAATGTTTACTGACCACACATTATTTTGTCAGTGTTCATTAGGTTCATATAGTGTAGGTATTTTTAAGTCATGCCTTTGCCCACCTTAGGATTAGTACATACTGCAGTTTTTAGGTCAACATTAAACTCTTCAGTACATAGCGGGTTGCAATAATAATCTAGTAACTGACAGAAATATCATTAAGTACACAATCATACTAATAACGGGATTAAACTAACGTATTGAATTTCAAAAGGCAGTAGGTAGGGGCGGCAAAAATTGAATGGCCTACTAGCGGCAAATTTGTAAATCCGCCACTGTACAAAGAAATGAATGAGCACCAAACTACTAGCTTACCTACTATCACTAATTTATTCATAGGTGGTCGTAGGAGCGCTGAAAACTATATTTTCCAGTTAGGAGTATTAATCTAACCTGTGGCTAATCCGGGACAGTCCGGGATATTATCACTTCAAACATCAGTGAAAATGGTAAACCTGTCAGAATCGGCTCCTGCCAGGAGCTGGGCCCGACAGCGGTCTCCGCAAGCGGGGCAGAGGGCAGGCCCTGGGGGACTCGCCCTTTCGGCGACATGTTCAAACGGACCACTTGCTTGCATAATCTCTTGTCATAAACAAAAGTAGGTACCTACCTACCTAACTACTTATTAAATCTCTAAAAATTAATTAAAAACTTAGGCTGAGTTGCACCACCTAACTTTGACCGTAACTATATCGATAACCGGTGTTTTTTGTATGGAGTTTGACAATTTTTTTACGTTTGTCAAAGTTAAAGTAGGAAAATGGTGCAACCCAGCCTTATCCTTGTTTGTTGGTGTTGCGTGTATTTTTGTCAATAATAATAGTCATCTATGTGTCTAAACTTACCCAAATACCACAGCATGGCAACCTCCTCATTGTGT
>NW_021133096.1:0-1635 GCF_004193835.3 Ostrinia furnacalis | reverse complement strand
TTTTCAGCGTTGCAGGTGTCGAATCTAATTGATTTCTAGTTTCAGCAGCAGCGGAAGCGGCGCAGATGGCAACGAGAGCAGCAGCGTCGGCGGCGGCAGGGTTCGAGGCTAAGGGTTCTGAGTCCAATGTTTCGATAGCCACTAATGGTTTTTCACCTGCTAACGATTTGGCGTGTATCATATCACCGCCCGGTAGTGTGGATATAAACCCATCAAATCATGTCTTATTAACCTTTAACTATGGACGTGAAAAAAAAATCACACTCCCATGGACGTCGGGTCTCACAGACCCCTATCTAACATTCTTCTTATTTTCATATCTGAATCAATTTGAATTTATTAAAGAGTTGATATACTTATATCTAATAACTATTAATAATGGATTTAGTAGTAAATGTAATCAAATTTTAACCATAATTTAATTATTTTTTCGCAAATTTAAAAAACTTAGACATATTTCAGTGTAAATTGACTTGCCACCACATATAGGCTCCTTGATTACAGTCGATCATTAATAAATGAAAGTAATATTTTTTTCTTTGCTAATTAATAACCATGTAACATAAAAACATGAACAGAATTTCTGAAGGACATAAAATAAAAATTTTGACAAGGGTTAAAGTTACTAAAATTAAACACAGTGGTCTAGAACACTAAAGACAAATTATTTCTACAGGCATATGTTATCTTTCTTTGAGAGCTTTAGTAGGCAAAATGTACACCATTTAGAATCGGAATCTGCAGCAATAGTGAATTCTAAGACATCTAAACTCAAAAGCAGAATCGTCTACAAGTAATACCTTACTCCTGAAATGTTCTTTAGATAGTTGGGCTAATAATATAGCTGATGTACTCAGATACTTTCTGCCATTATGTATTCTTAAACTAGAATAATTTACTTAAGATTATAATAATATAATATAAAAAAATTATAGTTGACAAGTCACATCCATACAAGTATGTTTGTATGGAAATTATAGTCATCGGGTCTCCCAGACCCGGACAAAATTTTGAATGGTTATTACTCACGTAATAAGTGCCGGAAGATGCGATTTTATGCCTCCTCGGTCCAAACACAGTTAAAACTGAAGCTACTGAGATGGTCGAGAGCAACCCGTGGCGGGAAGGTGTTTAAACCGAGAAATCGGAAAGGGGGGTGGGCCTCTGAGACCCGACGTCCATAGTTAAAGGTTAAGACAACTCCCAATTTTTAAACAAGTAGGTATGTATTATTGCATTTTTTTTTTAAATGTGATATGTACTTTTACAAGTATGGAACAGCCCTTTTGACTGCCTGCTAAAATATGTAGCGGGTAGGTAACAACTTAACACGAATTTTCTGCACGTTTATATCAATTTAAAATTAAATATCGCCAAATTGTTATCACCGAAAAACTTAGACTTGAACTTACTTGACTTGAAGAAGTAAGTAGGTAAGACAGTAAAATTACAACCAGTTGTAGTTGGCCGCAATACGGTAAGTATCGTAATATTTTTAGGATTCTGCCATCTGTGATTCTGCGTCTGATTTAGAGGGTAGGTATTGTTGATAATACCGCAAACCATCATATTATAAAAATCACACAGCTCCGCAGTATGGTAGTATGGGTAATTATTATTTTAAAAAATAATTAA
>NW_021133095.1:169941-224550 GCF_004193835.3 Ostrinia furnacalis | reverse complement strand
AAATGATGTATGGGTTTCGGCACCAAATTTATGTTTCTTATGACATAAATTAATTATTGTATTACTGAATAATGTATTAAAATATGTATAAAATGTATGAATAAAACGACTTTCTTTTAGCTGTCAAAGTGAAGAAGTAAAATTTATTTTGTTTTAGAAGAAAAAGTAAAAAACACTAAAAACTCTTTTGTTGGTTCTCAACAGTCAGTAAATCTATTTTACAATCAAACAACGATATTCATTGCCTATATTGTGAACTCACCAGGGAATAGGACCGAGGAAATATTGCGGTTGACTTACTAAAGTATCAATGTAATAGTACCTACATCTTATTGTTCCCCGACTTTACCTTTGTGTTGATGATACAACCACACCAGAGGTATTATCCCAAATTTAGGTCAATCTATATCTGTTTGAACGTCGTGACGTAACCGCATATGCTCTCTGAACTTGAAGCTCATTATTTAGTAGATAGTGTCACGTTTCAGATTCACAAGACGACAAACCGAGAACACATACTCACATTTAAGTAGGAGGTGAAACTAAATTATTACAATGCTTCACAAAATACAGCCATTTGATCCATCATCCCAACCTACATTAAGGCCCCAATTTCAGCCAAGGCTTTTCCCCGAATAATAAATGAAACGACTATATGCAAAACAAATTCTGTATACAGAACGGTCCTTAATCTTGAATTGTTATTTACCTTTGACCACAGTTTATTTCAATAAAGAATTGGAAGAGAGAATTCTTTGAAATGAATTCTGAATACGAGACCTTTTGCACGGAGACAAGGGCAACAAAGGTACAAGGTTTCAAACGTATTCAATTCACATTTTTGCGTACGAATATAGGTAAGAGTAAATGCAAATCGACGTTTTAGGTCGCTCGTAATTTTTGTCTAAAACAATGCGGCTTATCTTTTCGAACGTTACGTTATGGAACAAAAAATACCATTTTCATTACCTACTTCATACCCATTCGTTATACGGAGCGCGCTCATTTTATTAGATCTATATGGAAATTAAGTCCCAATACAAAGCTCCGTGATAAATTCATCGCTACGTTTGTTTATTCAAAACACGTTGATCTGCGATTTATCGACACGAATTTTGCGTAGCCTTATTAAAATTGGACACGAAACGTTTGACTGAAAACGTGTTGTCGACAAAATTTCCATCGGCGTTGATTGACGTTATTTTCAATCAATCATAAACTGCCATAATAGTCCAGTCATTACGTACATTCAAAAAAGAAAATGAATTTGCGCTTCTAATTTTTTAATATGTTGTAGGGGATACCTAGAAAAGCTTAACTTGAGATTGTCGACCAAACTTTCCTAGGAGCTTTCGCCGCCATGTTGAAAAAAGGGGTAAAATTTGTTTTTCGGCAATAACTCGGCTATCCGATGAGACTCGAAAATTTTTGTAGGACACTTTTTGTAGCTTTCTTTGTGCTCTACAATAACGCCCGAACCATTTTCAGCGTATCATGCATCGTTATCGAGATATCGATCGATAAAGTCAAAAATTTTGGACACAAATTATTTCGGAATAATTAAATAATTAACGTCAGATACGTACAACATAACTTCGAAGGAAAGGTTGCAATCATATTCGACGGTTATCCGACTGATATGACACTCGCTGGAACGAAAACTTCGGAAAGAGTACGACGTTCGAGAAAAAACCAATCGCCGGAGTTCACATTCGATGAGACAACTACTCCAAAAGTTAGCCAGGAGAAGTTTCTCACAAGGGATCAAAACAAGAACCAACTAATACAAATGCTTTGCCGTTACTTAAAAAAAAGTAATTAAAAAGTAATTAAAAGTAATTAAATTTTACTTTTTACTTTTTAATTAATTATTTAATTATTTCGGAATTTTTCATATTTATTAAGACCCAAAGAAAAAAAAAGAAAAAAACAAAAATTGTGTCCAAAATTTTTGACTTTATCGATCGATATCTCGATAACGATGCATGATACGCTAAAAATGGTTCGGGCGTTATTGTAGAGCACAAAGAAAGCTACAAAAAGTGTCCTACAAAAATTTTCGAATCTCATCGGATCGCCGAGTTATTGCCGAAAAACAAATTTTAAGCGTATTCCAAGATGGCGGCGAAAGCTCCTAGGAAAGCTTGGTCGACAATCTCAAGTTAAGCTTTTCTAGGTATCCCCTACAACATATTAAAAAATTAGAAGCGCAAATTCATTTTCTTTTATTTGCCTTTTTTTCGGACGAAATGACTGGACTATAACGCTAGCTCCTCTCTAACCAAGCAAAAAAATGCAATAGAAAAAATAAAACCCAGAACAAACAACATCCAAAAATATAACAGTTTTTATGATACTCGTAGGTGATTATGTTGAAGTACTAACACAAATAAGTGTAAAAGAAGCTGACGCAATAGTAGCGTCAAATATTGTGTTCTGGTTGGTTCTAGATCCGTGCTTTGAATGGGCAGGTTCTGCTCGAGCTGACGGACGCGGACTTGGAAGTGGGGTTGGGCATCACGCAGCCGATGCACCGCAAGAAGCTGAGGCTGGCGATCGAGGAGCGAAGGCGGCCGGATCTGGTCCGGAACCCGAGTATAGGGCAGCTGACACATGCCTGGGTGGCCGCGGAATGGCTGCCGGATTTGGGTCTATCACAGGTAAGTAACACGTGAAAAGCTGTGCCAAAGATCTCATCTGGTCAAACCCTTTTTAAAGAAACGCTCTATGTCACGCTAGACCATCTAACTTTTTGATGTTGAAGAATCGCCCCTTAACGTAAACGGCACCTGTTATCGTTCTGTAATAAAAAATTGTAAACTAGAGTTCCTTTTTTTTTTGTATAAAATTAAATACGCTTTCTCCGCTTTCTAAGGAAAATATGTGGTGGCTTATGAATTTTAATCTCTCTAAATGTGATGCATAAAATTTCCGCTGCAGATATTCTAAAATGACTTATTACATTTTCTCTATTTTGATTAGTATGCCGAGTCATTTTTGGCGAACTTAGTGGATGCTAGAATGCTGGACACCATTAGCAAAAAGGAGTTGGAGAAGTACCTCGGTGTGACGAGGAAGTTCCACCAGGCGTCGATAGTCCACGGCATACACCTGCTTAGGATAATGAAGTACGATAGACAGGTAAGTGAAATAAAAATAGATGTTTTCTTTGCTGAAAAGATTTTGAAGTGTTGTAATGGATTCTAATGGAAAGTGGATTTTTTTTAAATAAAACTTCATTGAAGAAAGTCTGCTCTTCATTGAAGAAATCGAGACTTTTTATGACTAAAGTGGTAGTGCACGTGCGAACAAAAGACGGGTAAAACTTTAGCTCACTATTAATAAAACAAAGTCCGATGTCATTATTCTCTAGTTAGCAGAGAATGATACAGCAAATGAGCGATTATTCGCAGACGTTCCACGTTCACATCGGGACCGTAACTTGGTCCATTAATCATCTCAGCAGGAGGTCAAAATTCCTGCTCGACACTTAGCGTATTCAACCCGGAACGCCTCGTTTGTCATCAATTGCTTGTTTTCAACATTGTTGAACATAATATGCCTATGTTTATGTTTAGATACGACAAGTTGGTTTACCAGAAACTTTTGCACGTGGCTATAGCTCACATACTGACTATTGACATACCATAAGTATAAAATATACACCTACTAGAGTATCCCTTAGTAAATTGTATACTTTCCTAGATTAAAATATCTGCTATAGCGACCGACAACAGCCAAACGGTCCCAGATTCGAGGAACACTAGAACAAAAACGTACAATAACATTGAAACTGTTTTATTAACATCCATATAATTTTAGTTAACATTCAAAACGAACTTTGTTTTCCCCAACATTACACATCCCGGGAACATTCGGGGACATTAACCGCCCGTTGCTCGAAATCCGCATTACCTAATTGAATTCTAAAATCTTTTTCGCAAAGTACCCATGTTGTTGCTGATTTTATTTATATTTGTTTGGTTTCTTCCCAATCTGTTTAACGTTATCGGAAAATGAGGGGAAAATAAGGAAAAAAAGTACGTAATACATGTTCGTTTGTCGATAGGCTTTGGCTGTGAGACGGCATCAGTGCGAGAACGTGGACGCAGATCCGCTTGTGTGGACCAACCAGAGGTTTATGCGGTGGGCGCACAATATTGATTTAGGTGAATTTGCTGAAAATCTAAAAGGTGAGTGATGCTACAGAAGTGACTGAATTTCTAGCCGTGCTACTTTTCGGCACTAACCCATGTTACTGTCCCGAAGTAGTGCCTACTAGTACTGAAATTTTTAAAGCCTAATTGCTGAAAATAAATAACTTTTTAGTTACGCTATTGTTGTTGAATTTACTTAAACATTGTATTTTATCCAACAGACAGTGGAGTGCACGGTGGTTTGGTGGTTCTCGAACCATCGTTCACAGGGGAGACCATGGCAACAGCTTTAGGCATTCCACCCTCTAAGAGCATAATTCGGAGACATTTGGTCGCTGAATTCGATGCCCTCATCATTCCAGCCAGGTAATATTTGATAAGATTCTACGATTTTAGTTCATGAGGGAAAGTTAATATTTGATTACGATAGATCTACAAAAGATATTAACCACACATGAACAAATTCATAAACTACAAAATTTTAGCGGCATTGGAACACATTTTGAACATGAACAAATATTATGTTTCCCTTTTTACCTTTTACCCATCCTTTTTAAATCAGATGACCTGAACTTTCTTGATCCATAACGTACATTTATTTGGTGACAAAGCACTGCCTACTGTGATAACTATTTTACAACAACCCATTGCCTACTAACGATCAAATTGATTGTAATCACTTAATGAGCCCAGATATTGGAAGGCATAGCACTGCATGTTTAGTTGTCACCAAAAGTCACGCCCCGGTAGGTGAGCAACCTGTAGTTGATTATAATGTGAGGTGCAATCCTGCAGGTATACGATATTTTGCCAGGTGGAAGAACTGCAAGTGGAGGCTGCCCGAGCATCCATGTTGTCCACAAAACAAAGATAAACCCACAAAAATTAAAAAACTTTCATTCAAAAAGTAACTAGCTTCGACGCCCAGTTTCGTCAACCTGTATCTATGTAAAATTTCCTGTATCAAAATGTTTGTAAATTGCTATTTTTACACAAAAATAATTTCCTTTGCTAAAAGACTTTTTAGGGATCTTCCGTCAAAACTCGCTCGTTTGTGAAACTTTTTGATCGAAAACTTTACGAGCGGTGAAGACTGATAAGTTATTGTAGGAGTCGTGGTTTGTAAGTAAAAGTAACTCGAAAAGTTGTAGCGATCGGAAACATTCACAATATTCTTTTGTGTCCTTCGCCTTCGTCAATGTTAGATTCAATGTTCTACATTGTAACCCCCTAGAATTTCCAACTTGCCGTAGAATAGATTTGTCATATCAATGTTTATTCGAGATTGATCGAATTGGTAAATTTAGTCAATGTATACAACTTAGTTGATATCTACGTTAAGCATAAAATGCTTCGTGTTAATATAGGGGGTGAATCATATCCCATTTACTCATTAATAAAATGGATTTGTTTGAATTTGTCAAGAATTTTTAAGAAAATTATTATTCTAATCAAAGATTTTAAATCATTACATGGAAATACCCTTAGATATAAAAACAGAACCATTTACAATAGCTTTAGGGGTTATAACAATAATAGCATTTACCGATATTGTAAGATATGAATATGTTTTTGACTTGTATACATTCATATTGTAAAGTTGACGACATTGTATATTAGGCTCATCTGTCACGATATCGATTGACATATAAATGTGAATAAATCCTGATAAAAAGACAAAGCCCAAGGGACATCGAGTCAGTTTCTTTTATTATCCATCACCCTATACTTGGCGATCCTTGCATCGAGACAGAACGGTAACGATCATTTTATCGATACATCATGTTTGCCTCTGTCATCATCATTAGATCGCACTTTAACCAGGCTCTGTCCACTCTTTTTCTCCTTCCATAAAATTGGTTTTTGTTTTTTTGAAAATATTTTCGACCACATAGACATTGTGCTTGTCTGATTTGGTTTCAACATTTTGAGTATTATAATTAAATTTATTTTTATTACTACTTACAGAGAAGAGTACTTGTGTACCTGTAAAAATATTTCAGGAAAATAAACCCATTTGAGTTGGTACTTTTCTTTGTTTGTCCAGTAAATGTTTGGCCACAATATTTTTATTTGTCAGTTTAATCATTGTTCCTACACAATCAGCATGATTCGTATTGTATCCAGCAAAGTGCATCATGCTTTTGATGTCTACGCAAAAACTTATACATTCTTAATTCACTTTTTATCTGTCTCTCTGCAGCTTACATTAAGAAGACATCGTCAATGTGTCAAATATCATAAAATAGATGTTTGTAAATATGAATATCAATGTTATAAATAAATAATACAATAAATTCAAAATTATTATTAAAAGTTGCATGAGAGCTTTTTGTGTTAGCAGATGATAAAATTAGTGCAAATTTGAGATCCTCGAATTTGTTAAATATGTGTGAACTAGCAAACAGCGCTCTGCCTGGCTTTCGTCGATCAATATAATCTCAAATTTGTACGTTTTCGTGTTTGATGAAATGTTAACTTAGTTTATGAACTTTCAGGAATATGTTCGGCCATCAAATCCGAATGTTGGGTAGACCATTTTCGAGATCTGTTGCCACTGGTTTACCGGGTATTGATCTCAGTGGAGATTCTAGAAGACATAGCTTAAGGGTAAGATTATATAACATTCACGTTTATGATTTCTGTATTTCATTAATTGATTTTAAACATTACGTATTTTCTTTTAGGGATCAATAACGCGAGCTCTTGGAGTTCTGAAGCCAAAACACGATCGCACCTCACCCTCCAGTTCAAGCGAGAGTTCCAGCGTCCTCAGCCTCACAAACCAGCCATACCAGATGTCGTACTCTCCCCCCATCGCAGTGAGAACTCTGTCGCAATTGAGCATGACGTATGCGCCGCCTCCAACGCTGCAAGAATATGAGCCGATATACACACCGCTAAGTTTGTACTCGCAGTCTAGTGTGTCAACGAGGGATAGTCTGCAGCGGCTGAATGACATAAAGGAGAACGTCAGCATCACGCACAGGTGAGTTCTAACTTCTATTGTCTGGGATATGACTGAGGTTCCAACCCTAGCGTAGAATGAACAGCAGTTTAACGTACTCTCCAAAGCACAGAATCTTCCAGCTTGCAAAGTCTTAACACACAAAGTGATTTTAAACACGGGCACGCACTGTGGGGCACTGTGTATTCAAACCAAACCTTTCGAGTCAATCAGTTATCCGTGGACCAAGGAGGCAATAGAAGTAATGCGTAATGGTGTTGACCATAATGTAGCCCTCCCATCAAACCTTTGCAATGCCTTAACTAGGTAACTAAGTAATAAGCACACATTAGTGATAAGACCTTTAATGTACACTTAGTTTGCAAATAAACAATTTGAATTTGAATTTGAATTTGACCTTTTTTGCGTTGCAATATCTTCATGCTATTGTTATTGAAATCCATGGGGGGTAAGACAGGCAATGTGCAAAATTAAAAAAGTATGTCAACAATAGTAATCATTTTATGGACGCCATAATGGCGTAGTCGCAATTTTTATTATTTGATAAAGCATTCATTATGTAATTTCAGAAGCCTACTTAAGCGTTTACCAAGAAAATCTTACAAGAATGCTCGCTTTATATTTCATTTTCTTCCCTAATTCCCGAGAAATATTAGAATCAATCATTCGATGTTATTTAGGAGAAATTCTCGGAAATATCTCGATGAGTTTAAAGTTTCGAAAAGAGATTCATTTTCATTTATTTACAGTTTAGTCTTTGTTGAGTCTTTGAGTAGCAAATTATGTTTGTATTCGATTACAAATTTACCTAAAAAAATTTTAATCGATTAACTATTTACATAATTATTATATTTTTGTAAAGGTACGGACAGAAAGCTGACCACGCGCACAGGGTAAGTTCGCCGCTACCTGCAAAGTCTGTGGACGACTCTGCTGTCAGACAGAAGCGGCATAGGCGAGTGAAGAGCATTGGCGACATCAATGCTTGCACCAAGACCTCTGTGTAGGCAGGCCCTTACAGTGTAACGAAACGGTTCGCGCCAAATTACGTAGTTAAGAATAATCATGAGGATTTTACGGAAAAGAAATACATTTTTCATAATTTCAGATATCAACAGTTTTAATTAAGTAGGTAGTATCTACTTATAGTTTATGGGTCCTGTGGCTGAAATGATCACGATGATGATGTTGAACTTTGTCATTTTCAGCTTGGTATTTGTTAAATCATTCAGTTGACTTCAACTTAATTTTACCAAACATAAATACGAGTATTCCTAAAATCACATTATTATTCAATATTCACATCATATTTATACATAGTGAATTATAGTTTAATCATAGTAATAACTTTGGGGTTTGCGGAATTTGGCGTGAATTGTATGAATCGATGTTTGCAGCACGCTAAATATAAATTTTAGAAGAATTCTGAATGTATAACTTGTACCTACTGTTGTAATATTTTTGTAACGTAACGATGTACCAAAAAGATAGTCATAGAAAATGTACTTGAGAAAATGCGTGTTGCAGATTCCTTAGTATTAAAATGAGTAAACGCCCTACATTTATGAAATAAACTTCGAGTAAAGTAACAATACATAACTGTACAAATGCATATCACATTCCAAATCAAATATCTGTATCATCATTATAGACTGATTTATAATAATATGTTTTATCTAAAGTTTTCGATTACGACAAACCAGTGTTCCATTTTATATTTAGTCATTAATGTATAACTTTTTAGGAATTCTTAGATAAGTTCCACACGCGAAACCTATTTGATGTTTTATCACGCTGTAATGTAGCCACCTCTGTGATAAAGAATAATTTCACGCAGTCAATAACCTACATAACCCGAGCTTGATTTATGTATGTAATAACAAATATTAGTCAATTTATTAAATTTTTTTAACAAACATTCCCATCGAGCTTGAATAAAATATTCACGAATTTTTGGATTCCAATTTTTATTTGTACGCGTTCCTTTTTTATGAAACTGTTTGTATTTTACATTTTATTTACGTTTGTTATTTTGTTGTATAATTTAGCCAAAGTTTATTTTTGTGATATATTAAGTTACCGATTATATTTGGAGTTTTATATGAAATATATCTGAAATAAAGCAGTAATTGAAAATTTTAAGTATGTGGCTTTAATTTCTAAATTCCTTTGTTAACTCAAACAAATGTAATGCTATGAAATGTAATTACTAACCAAAAATTCTAGTTAAACCAATAATTCCTCGAAGGCATATTTTCTAAGGATATCCATGAACCAACCAAATTACTTTTCATCAGTATACGTATGTAGCGAGGGAAGGTCGAAGTATCGTACATTTCTTTCTGTAAATTGTCTTACATGTAAGTCCAATATCCTTTCTATTGAAACGTATACGAAATAGTAAAGAGCTTGCCAAATATGCCTCGCTATCATGTGGATCGACTAACGAAAAATGCGTAGAAGATATTAAGCATTCTACCCACTAACACCGCGCTGTTGACATGTTAAAATAGGTTTTTTTTAATATGTTTATTGTGCCATGTTGGGGGACCGTATAAATGAGACACGGGTTGTAGTTAGGCTCTGATATTAATCTGTTTTTTAGTGTGAACTGCGTGACTATTTATACGATATAGATCAAAGGTAAATGACGTCACAGCATCAGCACTATACGTGATTAATGTGCTGACACTGTGAACGTGATCAAGATAAGATATGAAGAGATTAAGTATTGTGCATACCGGCACAGTACTCCCCCCCTTTAAATAAGAAATAAAAAATAATGCGCTAATTACAATAACTTACATAAATTATCTACGTTAATACAGGTTCAATGTTCAATCTCTACATACTTACATACAAGAAATAAAAATAATGTGCTAATTAAATACAAATTACAATAACTATCTACGTTATACAAATCATGTGGTGAAAAATGGTGAAATGTTTTTAAAGATGAGATTATAACAAAACATAACCACTGGCTTCTTCCTTATCTGGGGTTTTCACAGTCGTAGGTTGCCCTCGCGCAAGCTCGGCTTTACGCGATGGGTGCGCTGTAGTCACAGCGTTCATGCCTTGTGTCCTTGCACATTTCATAAGCGTTATCGGCTTCTGAAGACCAAAGGATAGGCGAATTATCACTCTTGAAATATTCATTATGAATACTTTGATACGCGGCTGCGTAATTTTCTCAATTCCTTAACTGTGTTTCAATACATCGATTGCTTTGATTTCTGCTCTGTTGGGCGATTCCTTGGCTCGTTATCGGATAACCTAAGAAATGTTCGCTCTGGAGGGATTCACATTTTTCTAAATGATTGTAATCCCAAGTTAAGAGTCAGCGTTTTCTCACCATAAGTGTTTTATCTTTGAACCATTCGTGGCATAATAACATATTGCTCATTTGGCATTGTTGATTATTATCACTGATAATTATGTTGCTCCCGTAACGATTAAAAACCTCATACCACTTTTTCAGTCGGTAACAATAAGGCGGTTAGACGGGTAGATAGCACAGAAGCCATGCTGGCTGTGCGATTTTAATTTCCTTGGTTCGTTTGTTTCCAATCACATGATTTTTCGCATTTTTCTGTATACGTTGATACATATTATAATAACAAAATCTTCTTACTTGACTAGGCGACCTTGGCCTGTAATTGCTGCGTCGCAAATTTTCACGGTCATGGCACAATTATTATTTCAATTGCACATGTTGTAGCTGTGTTAGCACATTTTCCATTGTTTGGTCTTGAATTTTTATGCTGTTGTCGTTGACTGCTGACTGCTGAGACTTCATTAATTTTCGCTGAATGATGTTGATTTCACAATAATTGATGTTGATGACGCGAAATTTTCTCTGCTCAATCGGGGTAACCAATTTGATTCCATGTCAGATGAAAGCTGGCGGAGGTTGATGCTGAAGATGGTGGTGGGTGATGGAGGTTACGTCACACATCACGTTGGCTTGGTACGTTTATCTTCGTCGTCGTTCGTCGGGCTTGTCTGCTTCTTCGACTTCGTTGGGGTCAATAATTTGTGCCATCTTCGTCAGGTTCATCTTCTTCGTCGGGGTCGTCTTCTTCGTCGGGGTCACCAATTTGTGCCATGTTGGGGGACCGTATAAATGAGACACGGGTTGTAGTTAGGCTCTGATATTAATCTGTTTTTTAGTGTGAACTGCGTGACTATTTATACGATATAGATCAAAGGTAAATGACGTCACAGCATCAGCACTATACGTGATTAATGTGCTGACACTGTGAACGTGATCAAGATAAGATATGAAGAGATTAAGTATTGTGCATACC
This sequence comes from Ostrinia furnacalis, assembly GCF_004193835.3. Lineage (NCBI taxonomy): Eukaryota > Metazoa > Arthropoda > Insecta > Lepidoptera > Crambidae > Ostrinia > Ostrinia furnacalis. Next base: position 213,115 of record NW_021133095.1, on the reverse strand, counting down.
GGCACATTTATCAAACTGGATCGGACTGTCAACGGGTTGGTGGGAGTCCTTAAAAAATCATAAGATGTTTTCATATTTAGTTGCCAATAAACATAATGCGAGAAAATGTATTCTCAATGGTACAGAATAAAACTGTGGTGTTTTAAATTCGTTTTTTTTACAAGACGTGATAGTTTCAGTAATTAATATTTTCAAACACTCCACATGTAACTACTTACTACTGCTATAGATTGTGAGGACAAGAGTCTTGCTTCTAAGTTTTTTACTTTCCCATGGGTCCTACTAAGTTATCTGTTCAATTATTTATAGGACTTGTGGCTCCCGAACGGCAAGTTATTAACTCCGTTTGGAAGCGAACCGAGTATTTTACTTGTACCCAATGAAAGTCATATTCTCGATCATAAATTTTTCTCTAGTAGAATAAATTCATTAAGTTGTCTTGTGAATTGAAAATTGTATCATTTTACCTTACTTATTTGATGGTAAAAATAACATTATAACTCGTTCGAGTAGCATACTATATTTAATGGTAACCTACTGAAAACTTTGTTACATAATTTTGCATAGAGCCTACCGTAACTGCCTACATGTGTGTGTAATTATCCTAAAACCATCAAGCGGCCATTTATTTAAAACCGGACCATTACCAACGCTTATCCTGGCCACGATTTGAGGGTACGGGCTGTCGATACCTTCATTTTATTGTTACTGTAATGGTATTTGTTTATAATGTATCTAATCTTCTGTCAAATTGCCTGTAAATATCTGAAGTTGATAATCTGCCGCAGCATGGGACGTCCCACAAGGTCCGACGACCAGTGGCTGAAATGATGATGATGATGATAATCTACTGTAAAATATGCAATGTGAAAAAAAATGTACATACATTACTCGTATTCCTATTTTTGTTGCCAAGAAGTTGCGTAAAGCATTTAGTATATATGTTACAGGAAATGTATGAATTCCAGGAATTGTATACTATTCCTAGGAAATGTATACAATTCCGAAGCTATTTAGGAAATGTATAAAATATTGCTTCAGAGATTTTTTAATACGCACATATCCTAGGAAATGTATACTTTTCCTAGGAATTTTATAGAATTCCAATATTGTATTAGGAAATGTATAAAACTAAGCGGCACAAGCGCGGTCGCGTGATCGGGTGTCCCTCGGTACGCCTAAAATTTCATTTAGCCAAACCACATTGGCCGATAGGTACTTTTAACTCACAATTATTATTGTTTAGCCTGACAGTTGTTTTCGCACTATTATACCTTTCTTTCGGCATCACGCATATTACGCGGAAGTATTGGAAATCCCTAATTTTAACTTATCTTTTATTAAACTATTATTGACATGAAGGTTTTAGTACTCCTGTAGCTGGATAACAAAGTCTCGGTTAGGTTAGGTTAGACTTGCGACCTTACACATACACAGCTGCCGCGGCGCGGTAGCGCCATTTAAGTTTCGGAGAACAAAAAGTGGCGTAATAAAAATAATTTTGTGTAAAAAAAAATATCTTAATTACATTTCCAAATGCTGTTTAGGAAATGTGTAATTTTCCTAGGAAATGTGTCTAATATAATTTACATCACACATTTCCGGGTGATTTTAGGACTTATACACAATTCCTAGGAATTGTATACAATGACGGATTTCATACATTTCCTGTAACATATATATATAATCAAAATCCCAAAATCATAATCGTAAATAATAAAATTAGAATTAAAGTTTTCATTGCGAATGATGGGCCAGCCTATTACGTCATTGCCAATTTTTTCGGCCGCTTAATATTTTATTTTTCCTCGGAAAGGACCAATAATTATCCTAATTCCAAGAATTTAGGTAAAAAATACAGTCATAAAAATACTCAAGCTAAGTTCGAATCAAAAAGAAATCAGTAAACTTTAAAAAGTATTATTTTGTTTTATGATGTTTTCAAGTTATGAAAAAAATAGTTTGGTTCCTTCAGAATCAATCTGTTTTATGACTTGATGAAACTATGACAACTTATTAGCGCAACAAGAATAGCTTGCATTCTATTCTATTCGCTTGTGAAACGAACGATGCCAAGAAGGCCTATCCGTCTACAAAAAATCTGTAACATTTAATTAAATTAAAATATTAAGAAAACTGTACAGGATTTTCATAACAAGGACATCGAAGTCTTACTCAGCAAGTTGACATACAGCTGTGAGGATAGTTCCCAGCTGCAGATATTAAGAGCAACTTCGAGAAATGGTTAGTGCAATGCGGCGCCACCGCCTGAAGCTTGCAAAACTTCAGGGAACTTCCAATTTGCGAATGGAGCGGATGTCTTAACATGTAAAAGATCAAGGCAGATAAACTTCTGCTAATAAGAATAATTTATACAGTGTGAGTCACGTTAAAGTGTACATATGAAAATAGATGAAACTAGACCTATTTTTATCGACAAAAAAGAGGTCAAAAAATTTTTGAGATTTTTTTTAGTTTTTTATACAATTTATTTTCTTAAAATTACTTATTGTAAAGAAAACGTAATAACTTTTAAACTAAGCGGTATATCCTGATAAAATAATAGTATACTTTATGTATTTTTTTTAGTATCGCCTGTTATTTAGCATTATTACTGTTTTTATCAGGATATACCGCTTAGTTGAAAAGTTATTACGTTTTCTTTACAATAAGTAATTGGAAGAAAAAAAAATCTATATATTTTTGTTTAAATCTCAAAAAATTTTTGACCTTTTTTTGTCGATAAAAATAGGTCTAGTTTCATCTATTTTCATATGTACACTTAAACGTGACTCACACTGTATTTGCTACTTAGAAGGTAAGGTCATCCTCATAAAGGTAGCAGGAAGGCTATGGTTACAGGCCGCTACCAACCGGTCAATATGGAAATCTTGGGGGAGACCTATGTTCAGATCAGCAGTGGACGTCTTATGGCTGAAATTATGATGATGATGAATTAATAAGCATTTTTTTGACCTTTTTGTGATAACTCAAAACGTTAGACTAAACTTTTTTGTTGTAAAATAGCACCTTTTAAAAGCTTGAAGACCTTCAAAATCAACAGTTAAAAATATGGTCAATCTATCTTCAATGTACTAACTGAGCAACTAACATATTCGTTTTAAGGGATAATACCAGTTTTCCCTGTTTTGATGATGATAATTTTCTCAATTATATTAAGATTAATCAAATTAAGATTAAAAAACGGTATCAAAGTAAACACGAGTAAAATTTTATTTCACCTTACAAAATAAGTCCTTAGATATCGCTCCAGGAAAAACACACCCATTAAATTAATATCTGAAAAAGAAACCATCAATTATTATGTGGTTGAAGAGTTTTTGTGTGCCTTTATTCAGTGCCTGAACACACTGCGCGTCCCTTGATTAATTAATTTTTAATTAAGTGCTGTTTCAGTCGGGCGCACTTAGCACAGCCGTCGTGTTATTATAGTTATTGTAGACTCATTACACTTACGCGGAGTATACTTGAATGCTTTGCTGAAATTAATGTTACAATAATTTAATTATCTGTGAAATCAACCATTATCACCACGTTTTAATTAAACATTCACACGCCAAGTTTGATCTTTTGTTTTTAGTTGCTTTAAAATCATTTTTAGAAAAGAAAAAAGAATGACGAAATACTTTTTACAGCTTTTAAAACGCATGTCAGTTGACTAGTAGTGTCACGTGACATTGGCAGAATCACTGCATGGTGCTGTGCGCGCTTCAACGGGACAATCCAATTAAAATATTAAATTCAGTCTATCAGTGTTCTAAATCATCTAAAACAGTGTTCTAAAACATTTATATTCAAAACATGTTTTGTTTATTCTAAAGTTATCAATACAGCTTTGTTGTGTGCGACATTATTCCAAGGACTTCTATTAGAACGGGCTCGAGCGATATTTCATTATTACGGGCCAATATTGCGGGCGTTATGAAGGATCCATCCACGCCGCTACGAGCTACGGGGCACCCAAATGACTACGAACGCTACGAAGGATGCCGATAGTGTGCCGATAGTGTGCTGTTTCTGACGGCTGCGTCAGTGTTTGGTAAGTAACGATGCATTCTAATACATAATATTCATCTCATGTAAGGGATAGGAACATAAATTCAAACAGTAAATGTTATAATTAATTTGTGTAGAATAGGCTAGTTGCCTAAAAAAATTTTTTTAGTCCGTAATGTTTAATATCAAAAAATATTGGACACATATATTTTTATTTGTCAATCTAACAAATAATTACATAGTTATGGTGCGTTGAAGTTGCGCACGACGTCACAACGTGCGGCATTTTTAAGCAAGCGTTGACGTCACGGGCCTCTTCTTATGAACTTTGGGGCGCTTTATCTCTTTAAATTTTCATTAGTTTGAAAAAGTGAAAAATACGTGTAGAGTATTTTTTGATAAGTTAACTGACGGACTAATTAAAACTCTTGCTTTTTGACCCAGGCAACATCCCCATTACCGCGAGCGCTCCGCGCGCGCCAGTCGCTAGCTTGCCCGCTAGTTAGACCGCACGTGCGTTTCGTACGTGAACACTTGGAATCACTACATATGTTTGATATTTCGTCACCGCGCCCGCGCCCGCGCCCGCGAGTCAACGTGTGCAAGCACTTAGACCCTCAGAACCGGCTGTAGATGTGCTCTGTTAATTTCAAAATTTGAGGGAGGCGTCCACTTCAGCATTGCACGTTCTGTGGCTAAGATGATGATGATGATTTGAATGATTATTTGGGATTAACAACAATATGAACTTTTCTCTATAACAATATTCAGTGAAAAAGCCTTGCAGTAACAGCAGAGAAAACAAAATACAGCCAAAAACAAAGGAATGCTTCGTTAATTTGACAGAGGACATTCGGCGACAAGGGAATCCACCAAACATTAGACCACATAAACTATTTACAATTTGCTAACATACTTTTAAGCAAAACCAAAAAGGATTTTCTTTAATCACTGAAGGAAAAGCATAGTGAATTATTGTAGCCATAGCCATTTACCATAAGCGATATCAATAAACAATCAAATCTGTGCGTAAAATAAATCCTGTACTTACTCCCACAAATGCGCACGCAAACTTCCGCCAATTGCGCTCGCTGATTGCGCGGAAGCAATACAAGTCCTATTATTTGTGAATATTGCGCACAGAAAAGGGCAAATATACCCTAAAGTCACGTAACTATAAGGAATGCGTAGCTGCGCATGTGTCTCAGACAACTTACTGTGGTAGATTCCCGTTAGTAAGTTGTCGTGAATTCATGATCTAAAAATTGTTTTAAAGGTACAACAAATCACATAGTTTTATAGTTGCTAGAGATCACATGGTCGATGATTGTAATTATCTTAAAATGAAATTGGACATTTATTTATGTTGAAATTCAAGTTAAGGGTAAATTTATAAACGGTCGCTATACTTACCTACTCGAATATTTCAAAATTTAGTAATTTGCACTAATACATATGTAATTGGTGCTTGAATGGCTATACAAATAAGAGAGACAGTAAAATAGCGCCCTTATTATAAAATGACATTTTAAACCAGTGATCGTCGCGCATTTAACTTTTTTGTAATAAGGCTAGAAGTCTAAACCATTTGTGTAGTAGGTATCATTACCTACCCATGAGGCGTCTAGAATAGTAGGCTCTCTGTGCGTACACTGCTGAATCAAATAGGCCGACTCAACGGGTGAGACATGAAATCACGTATTTTATACTGTCAGCGAAAATTCAATCGGTGTACTGGAGAAAATCGCGGTTCCACGAAGAGGAAATATGCAAAAATATTCGTGTACGTCGTTGGATATGAAGTTCCAATCGTGCCTTAAAACTTTTTTCAGTGAGCGACGGCAGTTCAATTGTCGTCACCCTGGCTGGGCCATGCCATCAAGTACTCATTCAAATATTTTGTATGCCTTGATTCTCATTCAAGTTTTCTCAAAAAGTCCATGTTCAATGTCTCAGTAAAGTATGTACCAAAAATTATACAGAAATAAGGAAAAGGTGATGATAGCATTTCTTTTTAAACTGTCAAGTCATTAATAAATAGATTTCCTATCAGATGCCTAAAGGATTTTGCCCACACTATATTTTATCGAAAACTGGACTATCAGGCTAAAAGTGCTTTATCCAACTCGTGCTTTACAACTATCGGTGTCAACTATCCAATTCATACGGGGATAAGCCCTTTACCATGTCAGTTGTGGCGTTACAAACCGATATCAGTCGCACGGCTGCGGCTGCAGGCCGATGCACTAATCAATGCTTTTAATTAACAACACTGCAGCTGAAATACAGCTGCAAGTTCAAATAACGTCTATTTGAACTTGCAGCTCTATTTCAACTGCAATTTTACACACATTATTAACTTAATTAACATCACTACTGAAATAGAGCTGCTAGTTCAAATAGAGGTTTCATTGATCATTTAATCAGCTGCTAATTTTATTGGCCCGTTTAGAAATTTACATCGTGATGATCATTTGTTGTTGATTAACTATGACGCTGACTGGTAATAAATGTCTTGATAGTCACATTATTTTCTGTTTTAAAAATGTATGTCGTTACCAACGGTCGTTACATTCAAATTTGATATGTCCCATGGGTATGTGCATCAAAAAAGTTATTTGAATGAAAGAATAAATACTATTTTAAAAGCTCATAAAAACTCATAAATCTCATTTATTTCTGTAAATAGGCTTAAAAAAAAGCACTTTTACACGTCCCAGTATTAACCCTACCACTGCTTCAGGACAATAAATAGGCCAGTGCTGAGAAGAAGCAGCGCAAGAAACTCAGTCACTATTGTCAGCCTCTTTTTCAAAGGTTTACAGGCTTTCAAATGTAAACAGTTTTACCTAATAACATCTACTAAAGAGTGCAAAGGAGTCTTATTTGATCAAATGGGTTTTGTAACAACTGTCTCCTCTTATTAAGTTACTCGGATTAACACCACAACTTATGTAACAGCCTCTAAAACACGCACTTATTTTTCAGTCCATCAATCAGGTTTATTCGAGCTTGTGGGAACAACAGAACAGTACTTTTCTGGGAACAATTTAAAGACTTTTTTGCCTTGCCTCACCCGGAAATCGAAACTAGACCCTACAAATCGAAGGCGGCAAATAAAAAGTATTAAACCTTGAAAGCTATATGAAATGCCGCGTATTTCCATAACACAATATGCAGATCCTACATCAACATTGCAGCACACGTAGGCTGCGAACTCCACCGGGAGCGTAACTTCATTCCGCACTACGCGCAACAAACTCCGCGCTGCTATTATTATACAAACACACTCATGTTTCATTTCGTAATACGTTCTTGATCAGCTTACCTTAGTGTATTTACATAATCTGCGTGCTGTACTAACGTTCATCTTCGTTTCGTAATTATAGATCGTTTCATCCACGAAGACGCGCCCCACCAATTTTTGGTCGAGGGAAGCGCGGGGTGCGGGGAGATTGATCCGAGCAATCCGAGCGTCATTATTGTAGTGTGCGTGTGCACTCATGGATAAATTTAGCGTGTACCGATGACACTCAAAACATTAGCGGAAGAATGTTTAACTCATATTAAGTCGGTTTTTTGTGTACCTACCTAAAGACACATGTACCTAATTTAGAACAATATGAGTTCATTGCTCAATTTACAACGATAAGTGTCAAGTTGGTCTTTTTGTGGCCAATTGAATTTCACCCAGGCAAAACCGCGAACAAAAGCTTGTAAATTATGTAACAAAATTAATGGTATAACCATAGATCATTTTATTAAACTCTGAACGAAACCGCACAAATGTGGCAGACCGCAAACAATTGTAATGTCCAGTCAACTTGCTAATTACTCGTAACTAAATAATAACCCAATAATTAATTAATACGAATACAAGGCGGTGAAACATTTTCAATTTCAGGAAGAGCCATTGGCCCTCCCATCCTCCCAACCTCAACCACACTTTGAAACTTGAGTCATTGAGGTTAACAAATTACAATGTCCAGTGCTTTAAATTAAACCAATAAATCAATAATGCTACATAATAATGAGTAATATGGAATTCGTATAGAAATAAAAATGCATAAAAAACGCACGTAAGTATTTAGGCTGGGTTGCACCATTTTACTTTAACTTAGACAAGCGTCAAAATTCTGACAAACTCCAAACAAAAAGCACTGATTGTCGTTATTTATTTATTTGTTTTATAGAAACCAACAGCGATACATTGAAAATGTTAGTTATAAGATTTAGACTGATAGTATAGCCAATGACAGGTTTCCCTTTTCATAAAAGTACATTTTTATTGGGAAAAAATATGAATAAAGGATGTCAAAAAAATAATAATTAAAAATAACAAAAACTCAAGACTTACAAAGCGTCAATAACAAGTCAGAATAAAGCACTTCAAAAGTGTTAATTAATAATTAAGTTATAGTTACCGTTAACACCTTTGCTGCGGCAGTAACTTTCTAATACTTTCCATTCCTTCGGTACAAGGTCAATAAACCTGGTATTAAAACTTACATTGTGGCGGCACAAGGCTTAAAGACCTTGTAATATTTAAGATATATTAATTTTATTTTTGGCTTCATGTTAATAGATATTGTGTTTTTTTTCTTTGAATATTAATAATAATGCATTTATTGACATACACCTGAAGGCGTTCGTGAATAACTTGTTTAGTATAAAAATTATAGCTATATTCAAAATACAAGGCTTATGCACCCTGTGCCGCACTGAAGTAGGGAAGTTTGGTGGGTATTCTAGGGATGTGAAATACAAATATCGATAGTTTAAATTAAGTTTTAATAAAAATTTTAAAAAGTAACAAACAAAGATGTTTTAATAATTTAGTCTAAATATTTTACAAATAAGACATACGTGCATAAATACTTAAATAAGCTATATTTAAAGAAAACATATTATTTAATAACATTTAGTTACAACTTCAAATGTTTGTCACGAAAAACATTATTTAAATTAGCAATAAATCGTGTAGCATGTTAAATTATAATCAATTTGCAGTTTTGATTTTGTTTGTTTCTCTTGACGCCATGTCGACATGTGCGTTTCTTACGAATGCGAGGCAACACTGGCTGCACGAAGCTAGCGTGGGGTGCGGTACCAGGTGCGCAGGGTACAAGGTGCTTCGACCTGGTTTCGCATTGTGAAGACATTTTATTACTTCCGTGCGGTACCAGGTCTAAAAACCTGGTATTAAGGTAGGTACATCATTAGATTCTATTTTAAGAATACATCATAGATATATATTCATCACTTTCCTACACCGGACCCAATTGAAGTTATGCCTTTCGCACGACAAGGAAGACTATAATTTTCTTAGCCGCACGGTAAGCGAGACGTACACAAGGTCTATAGACCTGGTTTCGCACTCAACGTGTTAAAGTTATGTGGTGCTCTAGACTACTAAATATTACTAGGCGAAACTGCTGCGATATTTCAGAATGATTAGATCAACAAGCTATAAATCTTAAAAATATCAACCTAAGGATTTGTCAATACTCAAAAAATATATTTTATACTCTAATTTATTCATAATAATTAAGGGCCCTATTTCAATTTTAAGCTACGTAGGAATTAAAAGCATTGCGCAACTAGCGAAAACCCTTTGTAATGTAGTTTGTATCCCGTTCTCTAGGTGGCGGTGTGCTGATTTAGTTCGCGGTTTCATTTGTTTTTTGTTATAATTCCATACTGTTATTTACTTTAGGCATCCCGTTAATAATTTTTGAAAGTGAGCATTACCTACTTGTTTTGTATGTTAGGCAATGTTCACCGATATATTATTTGATGTTTTTACTTTATCACTAACATAGTTTAAAACAAAGTCGCTTTTCACTGTCTGTCCGTATGTATTCTTAGATCTTTAAAACTACGCATTTTCCGCATGTTTTTGTTAGGACCCCTAGGCCATGTATTCCAGTTTTATTTTAAAAGTAATTAAGGCATCCATTTATTAGTATAAAATTATGTATAGTTATACAGGGTGTTAGGTAAATGGGTATATGAGCCGACACTAGCCCATGTTAACATGGTCATATAAAAGGTATGGTGAAGTCAGAAAATTGATATCTTCATTTTAACTATTTTAATTTTCATACAAATCGGATTTTGCATATTTTGTATGAAAATTAAAAAAAATAAAATCATGATATCAAATTTCTGACTTCACCATACCATTTATATGCCTATGTTAACATGGGCTAGTGTCGGGTCATATACCCATTTACCTAACACCCTGTATAGTTATACAGTATAACTAGCTTATGCCCGCGGCTTCACCCGCGTGAAATTTAGTGTCACAGATCGGCATAAATTATAGCCTATACTTATGTTAATCTGGGTTACAAATAGGGCTTGAATACCGGAATTCCGGAATTTCGTAACTCCGGAATTTCGGATACATTTTTACCGATATTTCAATTCCGGAACTGAAGCCAATATCGTATTCCGATATTGAAATTTTTCATAAATTATTTTAAGTTTTCAAAACGTTTAAGTATCAAAATAGGTTCTTAGATAAGGAAGTCCTTGAGATATGTATTCGCAACTTTATTAGTTCGTTCGTTCGTTCGTTTCAGCCGAAAGACGTCCACTGCTGGACAAAGGCCTCCCCCAAGGATTTCCACAAAGACCGGTACTGCGCCGCTTGCATCCAGGTACTTCCCTCCAAAATGTTCGCTAGAGTCAACTCTAATGGGCGAAGCCAGCTGAAGAGAGCGGATGATAGAGTAAAACCTGTTAATAGCTCAGCCACAGGACAGTTCCAACAGCTAAGCTAACGCGACACTATACCGAAGATTAGCCGGACATCAGCCCTTACGTGATTAGGATGGCTCTCAAACAGCTAAAGAACAACAAGGCACCGGGTGATGACGGAATTACCTCGGAACTTCTGAACGCGGCAGGTGATAAGCCGATACTGAAAGTCCTTCATAGACTGTAACTCCGTCTTACTCCAGGGAATAATGCCAGAGGCACGGAACAAATGCTTGGTGGTGTTTTTCTTTAAGAAAGGGGTAAAAGCCTTATTAAAGAATTACAGACCCATCTGGGTTCTGACTCTGTTTTTGAGAGCCATCACGAATAGTCTCGCGCGTAGGTTCGATGACTTATAGTCTCTCGAGGAAGCCAGTTATCGAAACGTTTACACTACCATATACCGCATCTATACGCTACGGCAGGTTATACAGAAGACTGAAGAGTCTAACTTGCCTATATGCTTGGCGTTCTTAGACTATGAGAAGGTCTTTGAGCCTGGCTGAACACGAGGGCGATTCCTCTGCGATTCCTCTGCAGCGAGCTGTGAGGCAGGGAGATGTAATAATACGTCGAATTCAACTCGGCTGGGCAGCGTTCGGGAAACTACATAACATCTTTTCGACCAAAACACTTCAGCGCCTAAAGACGAAAGTCTACAATCAGTGTGTGTTACCAGTAGTGATGACACACGGTTCGGAAACGTGGCCTCTTACTATAAGGCCTCTTACTTAAGCTCAAAGTTGCACACCATGGTATGGAGAGTGCTATGCTCGGTGTTTCTTTTCGAGATCGAACCAGAAATGAGGAGATTCGTAAACGAACTAAAGTTGCCTGACATATAGCGATCGGATTACCAAGCTAAAGTGGCAATGGGCAGGGCACATAGTACGTAGAACAGACGGATGATGGGGCAAGGTTCTAAAGTGGAGGCCACATACGTGTACGTGTTTGTCGGTAGGCGCTTTCTTTTTTTAACCAACTCCGGAACTAGAACCGGAATTCCGGAGTTGAGTGCCCAATATCGGAAATCAGTTCCGGAGTTGAAAACTATCCGATATTGCAAGCCCTATACAAACAATAATACTGTAAAGTTTCAACAAAATCCGTTCAGTACTTTTTGCGTGAAAGAGTAACAAACATCCAGACATCCAAACTTTCGCAATCTTCTATACTTATAACTAGCTTTCCGCCCGCGGCTTCGCGCGCGTGGACTACATTTTCTACATATTTTGCGGAACCCTGTTTTTTTCCTAAATAAAATTTAGCCTATGTTACTCGTGGATAATGTAGCTTTCGAATGGTGCAAGAATTTTTAAAAACGGTCCAGTAGTTTTTGAGCCTATTCATTACAACCAAACAAACAAACAAAGTTTTCCTCTTTATAATATTAGTGTAGATAAATCTGTAGAGAGGTCAATTCTGTACATGAAATATATTTTCAAAATAACTATCAGGGGGTGATTAGTGATCGATACTGATGCCAAAAATGCAATCAGTAAAATTTTTGTCTGTCTGTCTGTCTGTCTGTCTGTCTGTATGTTCCTTATAGAAACAAAAACTACTCAACGGATTTTAACGTAACTTGGTACAATTATTCTTCATACTCCTGGGCAGGTTATAGGATACTTAAGAATTCCCACGGGAACGGGAATTAGCGGGAAAATCCTTTTGTATGAAAAAACTAAACCGCTTAAGTTGGACGCTTGAAATTTGGCATGCAGGTACCTTAGTAAACTCAAAGCTTAGTTACAACATGATATTGCAAAATTCCCACGGGAACGGGAGTTACCGGGAAAAAACATATGTATGAAAAAATCTAAACCGCGTAATATAGACGCTTGAAATTTGGCATGCAGGTACTATCGGGGACTCTTCCGCCTGACCACTTTGTAGAAATTTTAGCGTAAGCGCATCGCTCCGGTCACGTGCTCACCCCGTCTCTAATTGGTTACGCATTTTACTATATTTTTACTACGACCAATAAGAGACAATCAGGGCTTAGGTTGCAATACGAAATACCATTGTGCACTTTATTGTCATACGGTTAGGGTTTAAAACGAAATGTTTCTTTTTCTTCAATCTTTCTTAGTTTTAGGCTGAGTTGCACCACCTAACTTTGACCGTAGCTATAACGGTAACCGGTGCTTTTTGTATGGAGTTTGACAGAATTTTGACGTTTGTTAAAGTTAAAGTAAGATGGTGCAACTCAGCCTTAGAATTTTAATAATAGAATTTGGTTACAAACAAATAGATATGTATTTTTTTTTATAGTGTGTTTTTATACGAGGTCTGTATGCTTTTTGCTTTGGCGATCTGTTGACATATTCTCTCCTTTGTTTTTTTGTGAAGTTTCGTGATCAATAACCGATTGATTTGTGTTGACCCGTGCTAGTAATTGGACTGTTTGATTGCCTTTTTATTGACCTCCGCTCGATTACTGAACCATGCCTCTCAAAATAATTCTTATATTTACTTACAAACTTATCTATACATTGTTAACTGTTTAAGTATTATTTAGTTTGAAGTTTAATTGTTATTGATTTAAGACCTTGTGTAAAGACACTTAATGTGCAATAAAAAATTGAATTTGAAATAAAACTAACTTAATATTATAATATTTACGATAACCAATTACCTGGATCATTGCTACCTAGTGCAATATTGATATTAAATTTTAATAACGTAGATAAGTGTTTCTTTAAAACGGAAAACAAAATATGCATTAAAAATAAATAGAAACCTATTATAAGTTTTTATTTACATTCAAGGATTTAAGAAAGTTTTAGCCAGATCTTACAATAATTGTTTTTAAGCCACAAATATTCCTTAACTCTTTATCAATTAATTCAATAACATATTGTTTTAAATTATAAGTTCATAATAAATTAAATACCTATTAAATAAGTAAAATTCTTAAGTAACTGTATGATTTTGTATTTCTCACCCTAACTAGCTAAACTAATATCATGAGATTTACACTCATAATATCAACAATAATTGTAGAAAGGGCTACTTTTTTCTCGGGAAATTGCATAGTTACCTCGGAATGTGCGATAGCAATTTTGTGACCCGAGCGGGCAATCGCTAGGGTCACAAAATCGCTAGTTCAAATTTTACACGAAGTCTCATATAATATTTTGTAGTTTCAAATTGACTAAAATGCGACGTTGCCAAACGAGCGCTACGGATGCGGGTAATAAGCAATACTCAATCCTAAATGCTTTACATAGAGCTTGGTTTGCTAGGGCAAACATCTACAGTGATGCGCCGACGCTGCTTAGACCCGAAACATGAATGAACGGGGGCGGAGTTTAATCGAGCGTGTGTGTGCAAACAATTTAGGCCCTTAAGGTGTCAAGGCGTTCGAGTCCCCGATAGTACCTTAGTAAACAAAAAGCTTAGTTACAACAGGATATTGCAAAATTCCCACCGGAACGGGAGTTAGCGGGAAAAAAAATTGTATGAAAAAATCTAAACCGCGTAAGATAGATGAAGGGGGTAAAACGGGATCCACGCGTACGAAGTCGCGGGCGGCCGCTAGTTTATAATATTAGTAAGATTGGTACTTTATGTGTTTAATAGGTGCTAGCAAAATTTTCTATTTAAAACAAAAATGTAGCCACTAATTATAAAATTACAAATCACAACCGTCAAGTTTCAATTTGAACCCGACTAGACAAATGAAAACATTTCGCAGCCCGCACACGAGCGACCGCAACCGCCGCGCTCGGCCTGTCACGTGCACTTGACGAGTCTAAATTTTGTGCAGGCTTATGTAGGAAATATCTACGAAGGATAAGGGCATGGAATAGTTTACGGAATACGAATAGTTTGTTTGAATTTTATAAAAGTTTGTCAATGAGTATATTTACATCGGCAACCTACTTATGTGCTAAAAGTATACCTACTCGTAATAGTAGGGTAATGGTCAACTTTTCAAAAGAAGGAAGACTTTAATACCTACACGACAGAATATAATTGTGAAAGATTTCTTAATTTCAATATACGTAAATGATGAAAAGTCTTGCCCAAGCAGCTCTATGCTCTACAAAATGCATAGGTATTCATTTCATTTTGATGTAATAGGTACAACTCTCCTGAAAATTAAAACAAAAACGCGAGAGTGAACGTTCGAAATTTTTAGTATCCCGGTGACTCGAATTTTACACCTTTTGTGCGTTCACAAAATTATTAACTGGCGTTTTAACCCTCGTCGTTCTAACATGGTAATTAAACGCTGACAATAGACACTGCATCCTTTTTATGTGAAGCGAAACGACACGTACGAGCACATTCAGCTGCATGTTTTATTTTTCCGTACATAAAGTCAAAAAGCTCAAGCAAATGAATGGTTGCATAAACAACAATTATAAAGCACTAAAATAAAATAAAAACTGCATTATTCCACTTTCCTATTTTCAACATAATATTAATTCAACGTTATGGTTTTGACGAATGCGGACAGTTTTTTGTACATTTTCCAGAAAATTTATCTTTAAGGCTCGCTCCTAGGTCGGCTCACGTGTTAGTTCTCGATGTGAAATTAAAGGAAACGGATGAAAATTTTTCACCGAGAAATTTTGGGAAATGGCCCTAATAACTATTAAGTTCTCTGACATGTGTTATGTGTACGCCAATATTATTATTATGTTTATGTATCTAGGTGTATGTCTATTATATTAATATGTATTCTTATGTCATTTATTTTATCTAATGCTATGTAAGTATATTAATTAAACGTCATATTTATTGCACCGCCTTAGTCTCTCTACTCGACCTGTGGTTGACTGGCAGATAATGCCACCTGGCATTAAGTCCGCCACTGTACAGTTGTATGTGCAAAAGTGTAAATAAATAAAATAAATAAATAAGTCCCTTTATCAAAATATCTCGCCGATAAAAATGCAAGGTTACGATTTAGTAGTTTCAAAGATCTTAAACGCAATTTTAAACAATCCATTTAACAGTCTTGAAGCTTATAGATAAGATCACATTCTATTCTATGGTTATTATGTCGATATTTTAATTAGAGCTTATTGTTTGAGCCGGCTTGCGGCAAGTTGCAATACGTCGATAAGCCCGACCGGCGTCGCCCGTCCTGTTTGAACGCTTTATTTTGTAGACGACGAACTGAACGTTTCTCTTGGCGACTTCTAATATATTTGGAATGGAAACAATGGGCACATTGCACAGCTCGATTGTTGCGAATGCGACTTTAGTTTCACCTTATTTACTAATACCACAGTAGCTATATATACTGTGATAATACTAAAGCTTTGCTTCTTTCAAACCGGTAAATTATAGGAATTATTATGGGAAACGTGAGTGTGACCCACGTACATAAATTACTGCATTACAATTTTCTCAGGTAGACCCCATTATAATATTATTACCCACCATGACGTCTTGTGCTTGTGGCCGAAATAATGATGATGATTCACATTATACAGTGGCATCATTTATTCTTATTTTATCAACAAGTTTATGTAAAGCTGACAGCACTGTAATTTTTTGAATGACCAATAAATGGTGCATTTCATTACCTAATCAACTTTTAGTGGCCAACAGTATTTTTTTAGTGAAAGAGCTTTCAGTTTCTGCTGAATGTTCCAAAGTTTATCCCAATTAATTCAAATTGCTAGTCAAATATTTACAAACAACCCAAATCTAAAATTAGCAGAGCAAACGAATAATACAGTACATAATAACATTAGATTGATAACGAAATAGCCTGGCAAGCGTGGCAGTCTGCAAGAATCTAATTCCACATAATAGTGTGGACAGACGCAACAAATAAGCTTGTTCTGAACACTATAATCTTATTTGGGACGAGTGTTGACCAGGATTATCTATATCGCAACATCGACGGCTTTTACGTAATTGTGTAGGTAGATACTATGAGTATGTACTATGTCTATACTTAATGGAATGTTCTGTTTTCTTTGAAATAGAGACGTTGATTGTTTGTGGTGATCATCAACTCCCCATTACTAGTACACAGGAGTCATCATTTACAATTAGAATCTCACTCAGCAACTTCTAAATAACTAAACCAACAGGCTCAGAGCGTAATTATAGTACCCCGAATGACAAATTACGTCATTTGACAAAGAATTTATAATAACATCATTCATAATACTGTGAAAATGTCCCCTTACTTTGGGGGTTAGCGTGAAAATCCGGTAACAAGCAACCAAATGACAACTCTCCATCGAGGATTAGTGTCACCGCAGTCCTTCTGTTTGAACATACTTTGCCGAGAATTAAACCCAACACAAAGAGCAGTTTAATTTAATAAACAACTGGAATTTTGATATCGTTAATTGAATTTTGTTCATCGAGATTTGAGAGCCAAAGTTAATTGTGATTTTAGTGAACATTTTCAAGACAAGCTTGAGTAATTTTAAGCCTTGATGTGGCCGTAAACAAACTTCGATTTACAGAATTTTCTTGCTTGTTTTCCAAATAGACTTTAATTATTCATTAGCTAAATTTAGGTATTCTTATTTAAAAAATGTTTAGTCATTTCTTTTCGAGCCAAATGAGCTTTAAATTAAGTAGTTAACTAGCTAGATTTATAGTTGACAATTAAAAGAAAATGCCGTTTCGAAGTTAGCTCACCGTGCGCTATAAACTAGGGTAGAAAGCGTAAGCGAATATCCGTGTTCCAAGATGCCTGTGCATTTATTTAAGCCTGCATGAACCTCCGAAGGAATAGGATACTTTGGGGAGCAATTTCAAAGGACCAACTTGCTGGCTTTATGACCTAGACGTGCCAGCTAGGTGCCTGTCTCACGCCGGGTACACAATGTAGCACTAACGGTTATGGCTGCTACATATTGGTCGCTTTCGGATACATTTTTCGGATATTTCGCGGCAGACTTTGAATATTTTATTGGAGCCAGTTGTATGTCGTATCAGTCGTATCTAATAATAGTTTTGCCTGGTCACTTCACAGATACAATTTTTTATTCTGTATGATGGGGTCTCGTTTCTATTTTTATGCTTTGTGATATAGTTATGAGATATGTAAGTATAATCTCTACCCACGAATGTGCTCGTAAAGATTTTATTTTTGTAAAATTATGATCATAAATACTTAACACATTGAATGCATAACTTTTAGAAGGATGTATGACAACTCAACGACCTATGAGTAATGTCGTAGTCAGCATTAAAAATATTTTAATACTAGCTTTCCGCCCGCGGCTTCGCCCGCGTGGAATTTTGTCTGTCACAGAAAAACTTTATCGCGCGCGTCCCTGTTTCAAAAACCGGGATAAAAACTATCCTATGTTCTTTCCCGGGACTCAAACTATCTCTATGCCAAATTTCATCTAAATCGGTTGCGAGGTTTAAGCGGGAAAGCGTAACAGACAGACAGACAGACAGACAGACAGAGTTACTTTCGCATTTATAATATTAGTTGGGATTTTGGAACAAATGAATAAACTATTTCTAGCTTAATTATTACGAATAATGGATGAGTAAATCCTGAGAGCCTCCTACTTTATAATTTTGTGTTGTTTTAGTAGTGTCTTAAAATAAAATCACATTTCGTTCTTCCAAATCACGAGTATTTATAAATATATTTGTGACTTTTTTAATTGTGTGACTCATTTTGTATTCAGACGGGGATGTGAAATGAGAGAGAAAAATGCATTACGGCCCTAAGTAAAAGACGATAGAACGACTGAAATATTGATGCAGCAATATCTTCAAATTACATAACTCTTATATCTTTAAAGTGTAGACAAATAAAGCTGCTCGTTTTACTAGACATTCGGCACGTGTCTTTAATCCAGGATTATCTTAAACTTCGATCAAAACTGTTTTAAAGTTACTTGTAGTTTAGAGTTGATGGAAATAGACAGATATCAATTCTATTAAAGTTAGCTCATCTAAAATAAGTAAAGTTAGTTTAGGAGATTAGAGATAAAAAAAAAACTTTTTTAGTTTTAGAGTTAACCCTTTTCATGCCTTAATCTTGTTTACAGGTTTATTTTTGGTTTTTAGTGTCATGTTTTTGTGATTAACCCTAAAATAATTTCGGCTGTTTTTCCTTAGTGTATGAATATTATAATGGAAGGGGTCTTTGAGCTGGACGGTGGCCGCGGTGAAACTGCGCTTTACGGGGAACTTATGAATATATTATGTGAAATATGGGTTGGTTGGGGTGGACAAATTACTTTCACATGTGTTTACATCGGCTGTTGTAAATACGCTTCTGTGAGCGGTAACGTGTGTACATTTATGTGAGTCATGTTTACATTATGTTGGAGCGTCTCTTAGTAATACCAAAATCTACAAGTTTTTGCTATAAAATATGTGCACATGAAACAAAATTCAGCCCTTATAGTAAAAGATGTTCTTTTAAATGTTTGTTAGGTAAATTGTGATATTAGAAAAAGATACAAAAAAATTAAAAAGCATGAGATTCTAAACTAAACTCTGTGATATACTGAAATTAAGTTATTAACCGCGAGCAGTAGGTAAAAAATTAATATAATGAGGTTTACTCAATAGATTTATATTAACTACCATACCTACCTACTGTTTTTTCAGATTTAGCTAGAACGCTATAAAAATCGACATGTACAACACCATTTAATTAACTCCTAATGAATCAAAACCCAGTTGTCGACTGTTTTACAGTTTCACAGCGCGGACTAAACGTTGACTGTCGAATGCGAAACAAGTGGATAATCGGAATGCCGATATCACAGTATCGGACAGATTCGATCACGATGCTCGATGCTCGTTATGATGCGATTTCGGAGAATTCTTCATCGATACATCGCTCATGTTTGGCGGCGAAGCGCGCAAAATTGCTTTTCGGATCGGCCAATTCGTGGACGTCCATTGTAATTGTAGGTTAGATTTTGGATTGGAAACTCGTTTGCATCTCAAATCGATAGACATGGGATTCGGTGGCTTTACATTTTTATTACGTCCTTTCATTGTAGGTAGATAAAAACAATGTAGTATCCTAGATGGTGTGATTTATACAAATAACATACGGTACCTAATGAAAAGGGATTGGTATAGTATTCAAATTTTGTTACGATTAGTTATAGGATGATCGAATTTAATTATCATCATCATTTCAGCCATAAGACGTCTACTGCTGAACATAGGCCTCCCCCCAATGATTTTCACAAATGCCGGTTGGTAGTGGCCTGAATCCAGGGCCTTCCTGCTACCTTTATGAGGTCGTCGGTCCACCTTGTGGGTGGACGTACTACGCTGCCTTTCTAGTGCGTGGCCTCCACTCCAGAACCTTGCTACCCCATCGGCCGTAGGTTCTGCGTACTATGTGCCCTGCTCATTGCCAAATCAGCTTGCTAATCCATAGGGCTAAGTCAGCGACTTTAGTGCGTTCACGGATCTCCTCATTTTTGATTCGATCTCGTAATCAAATTTATAATTAAAGGTTAAACTTGAACTCCTCTCTAACTAGCCCAAACCCAAGTAAGATTACAGTTCGCGATCGTCACTTATCCTCAGATCCCATCGCTCGGAAAGAGACGTAACAAAAAGCGAGAGGCGAGTGCACGACGCGAGCTAATTTGCACCGGCTTACAAACTTCCCTTTCAGAGCGCGAATGGGCGCAAAAAGCTTAAAAATCAACCAACCAAGATTCCATTCGGGGGAAGGTGTTACTGAATGCAGCCCGCTCATTCCCCACAATTGAAATGGTAATGCGGCCTCAGCCACACACAGGGAGAACGGCTTGCTTATCAAAAATAAATTACCAAGTAGGTTACTAATTTGCTTGTACCTACTTAATGGACTGGGCTAATCCTTTTCTTTCGGCTCTTTGTCTGGAAATTAGATTTATTTACAATTAATTTACTTAATAATTAACAAAATTCTATTACTTATGGCAACAGTTACATATATTTATAAAAAATGTTGATTTGAATATGCTCAGATCGGGGAAATGATACTCGTAATGTAACCAATTCTACCTACAAATTCCATGTCTTTAAAACTTACTCGAATTGGATGATACATTTCTCATTATCATGATCAAACGTTCAGCTAACGGATGAATACCGCAGACATATTTTATATGGGTTGGCTGTATTCTTTAGTTTTCCTCTCACGGTACTAATTGCCATGCAAATGTTCTGGTTTGTAGGTACCTCAGTCGCTACTTTGTGCCATCTCAGTGAGGTGATCACGGACGGTCGTCTTGAAGTCGTTATCACTATTACATGGACTTACTGCACAAGTTTAACAGCTTTAAGTTGAAGCATGCTGTTAAATTAATGGTCTAAGACGTTGTTGGTGTACTGAGAAACTCGTTGGGAGTTGTATCCTAGTAATTAGTAGCTTATTTATTAATCCTATTTCAGAACCTAGAAGAGTTTAGATAATGATAATCATGACGATACTGTCTTGATCAACGCTTTAACCTGGAATTCAGAGGGGAAATGCTGGCAGCTTACTACCGCTACTTCACCAACGGATCTGAGAATACTGATAATGGTAGGTATGTTTGCCTAATTCATATTCAAAATCGTTTTCTTTGTTTTTCATGGAATGTGCACCACCTAATGACCTAATTATAACGGTAACTATGACGATAACCGTTGCTATTTATATGGAGTTTGACAGATTTTTGACGTTTGTCAAAGTTAAAGTATGGTGTAATCTAGATGTTTATGAAACGAAATAGAAATGAATATTCGTCATCTCATCAGTCACTCATCACTACAGTTGGAACTTATACCCACTGCCACTGAATTCAAGAGCCACTTTGTAACTGCGCCAGACCGCTCACGCATGAGATACTACAAGAAAGTGGATGAGCCGAGATGAGAGCGTATGAGATACTTACCAAAGTGAGTTTTAGCCCTTATTTCCAGGCAGTTTAAGATAAGAAGATAATAATTTACTGCCATTACTGTATGCAATGGTCGTATCGTAACAAAACATAATTGAGTCAGTTTCAACAGTTGTCCATTTCGAACGCACTAAGTATTATAATATAATAATATTAAGCAAATGGAAAACAACAATACTATGTTTTTCTAGACACGCGGTAGCGTGTCCAGCCAAGTTCAATTCAATTTAAAATAGTCGTCTAAGAGTAGGCGCACACCGTTGATTTTTCGTCGGCCGATAGTTTAGTCGGGCTACTGATCACCTGTATGGGCATGTATGGGAGTGCGCACACTACGCCGATTCGATTTGGCCGATTCTTCATATAAATTAAAATCGGGCATAACTATCGGCCAACTAAAACTCAACGGTGTGCGCCTACTCTAAAGTGTAAAAATATTACAGCTGTAACCGGTTTCGTAGGGTTTTCAGTGCTATTAAACAATTATATTACTAAACTTACATGAAAATGAAAACTGAGATAAATCTATTTTTTAGGAAGTGGTAGCAAGAGATATTACGAGTAGGTAAATTATACTGCCACAAGTGGCGTATAAAGTAGTAAGCCTTAAAATATTTATTTATACATTTCTAGTCACTTTATTTGGCTTACATAATCACGTATCTCTCAAACAATGTTCCGAGAGATAGTTTAGTTTTCATAGAGGTCCTAATGAAAACTAAACTAGTGGTTATAAACACAGCACAATGCAGCGCGGGCGCCGGCGAGTTGTGCGACAAGTTTCGTCAAACTATACGTTGCTGTCGGCTGACACTTCGCGCGGCTTTGTTCCGACAGCTTAACAAAGCACTGGCTTTCAGAACTAAACTTTAGCATATAATTTGCTGTGTAATGTATGATTCGAGTAAGTAAGTACATCCTATTCATTGTGTATGAGTATTTATTGTAACAAAACCTATAAAAAAATTTGCATGAACATCTTGACAGTAAAAAAAATTATAGCTCAAAATCAATGATAAATATTAACACTTCTTTACCTTTACACAGCCCATGACAAGTAACAATTAAAAAATCAAAATAATTTTGAATAGCAAAATATTTTTAACAAACTTTTTGCAGTAGGTACCTTTAATTTACTTAATTTAGATCTCTGTGACTTCGGGCCCAATAGGACGTACAAAAATAACCTGAAACAAAGCACCTTCAAATGTCATTTATTCAGGGGTCGATTAACGAAATGAATAATTGACAGTCTATTGTTGCTATTAATAGACTATTCTAATAATAAAAGTCGAATAAAACTTATAAAACGGCAAACAAAATAGGCAAAATATTTTAACCGATAAACTACAGCGCGAACCCGAACAAAGTTTCACCTTCAAAGGAGTGCTATTGAAACTTCCCCGGTTAAGTGGACTTTGTGACAGCTGCCATAATCCCGGCGGGAAACCTTCAATTTGGATAATTAAAAAAGTTGACGAACAATTTTTATTCTGTGTCTATGAGGATCGTGGATTTTTATTCACGATGCCCTAAATTGCGCGATATATCGCAGATAAAACGTATTGGCGTTTTTATTAAAATATCTACATTTTGATGCATTTTCATTTCATTTATCAGAAGTTCAACCATTTAACACCATTTTAGCTTGTAAACCAAATAGGATTTTTGTATAAGTATAAAAAAGAAATCGTAACATATTCCCCGAAGGGATATTCCATATCGGCACAAATATGACTTTAATCAAATAAACCAATATCACTATTTGATAATCAATTTTCGGTTGGATGACCCAAATGCAACTTGGCTATAACCTCGCCCATTTGTAAGCCGTGACCTACATTCCATTCAAAATACGGTTTTTGTGGAGTTAAGGCGCGGATCGACAGGGAAATGGAAGCAAAGCTTATGATACCTTTTTGCCTCGTATGAGGACAATCCTTCGAAATTGCTCGGGATCAAAGTTGTGAACTGTTTTGACACATCAGTTATTTTATTGGAGGTTAGTATTTATAGTTAAAGAAACTGGAAGTCTCCGATTCTTTCAAATATAATCTCTGTCTTTTTTTCTTCGAATAATTTGGTCTTCATTGGTTGGGTTTTTACTGGAGGTCAAGCTACACAGAAGTTGCTGCGGTGGGAATGAGGAGTGTGAATAATCCTGCTTTGTCCTGTCTTTGCAGAAAGTTTCTTTGTTTTTAACGCTGAAAAACATTGCAGTTACCATTAAGTCTATCATTATATTATCAATTCACAGAAACCTCATACCTCCAACCTCCTTGTATTGGTGTTCACGACAGCTCGCGGTCCTTTGTCATATTTCCAAAACCACATTTCACGTGTTGCTGCCTCTTCCCGACATTAATATGCCATAAAATATTTCGCAGCATTCTGCCGTACATTTCCTGAGATAAACTAACGCCACTTACAGCGTGAGGTTATTGCGGCGGGCATTGTAGCGATATTACATGGTGTAACACTCGTACGCACGGAATCTTTCCCTGGGGCCGCGCGAGCCTTAATTAGATACCGTCGAAACTGTACGGAGACCATGGCCTGCTTTTGTTGGTACGAACAAAGAAGACACAGTGTCGATACTGAAAAAAATATGTTTCTGCATGGTTTCCAGTATAAAATGACAGTAGCCGAAGGGTGAAGATGCCGGACTAACCAACTCTAGATCTGAGTAACGCTGGTTTGAAGCTCACCGCTGGACTATTGTGGTAAACCCACTTTTAACAGATTATCACGAGGAGTTAGCGGGACTATAGTAACTTTTATTTTATTTTTTTTGGGTTAGGCCTCATCTCCGAATTAATCATCACCATCCTAAAATCCATCACCTATTTAAAATGTTTTTCACATAGGCTTGAAGATTATTGTAAATATTCATATCTGGTAAGTAGTTAGCTACTCATATTACGGAACACGTCTTTGTCCTATACTAATTTATGAACCCATTAAACCGTTTTTGGCAAATGCTTGGTGTAATAACGGCGGCTATGATGTTCACTTTGTGCTAAAGTGTCGCTGCCATTATTAACTATAAACAAAACCTCCCAAACCAACAAATGGTTTGTACTTAGGTACTAATAGAGAATGTCTTCATTGATTCCACCGTATTATCTGCATATTTTTTATAAATAATAAACAGTCAAAATAAAGTAAAATTAGGATGAAAGAATAATGGTAAGTAGTAGAGTCACCTTCTACATTTCCACAATTACCGGTCTTGCTCTACCCGCATCCAGAAGCCCTACTGTATTACAATACAGCCAATATTACAATACATAACAACGAAATTCCCAGTCTCAAAGTCCATACAAAGTTAAGGAAATGTGATTGTCAGTCGCTTTTCACAGCACTATCCCGTAATGTGCAGTACACGAAAGTTCCAAACTGGATTCCCCGGGCAAAGCAAATCCTCAAAGCATATGCTGAACTTAATGCCACGAATAGATTGCAACCAACCAGCCTGTAATATTAGAGAGATCATATTAAGTTTACGGCAATATTTGGTTTGTAGCTAGATAAATTTAGCGCTGTAAACTAGAAACTGTATCTAACATGTTGGCTGAACTAACTGTGTAACCAACTATAAACAAGGAATACACAGAGATGTATTTTGATATTTAAATATCGACGTATTTCCTCTATTTTCTATTGGAGTAACTACTAATCAAGGTTGTGACACAAACAAAAATTTTACCTTTTTCTCATTAACAAATTTTCATACAGCAAGGTCCTGAAACTGTCTGCCGATGTCTTTGAACTGTTTACCATTAATTAGCAAAAAAAAATCTAATTATTAGCAAAAAATCTACTTAGTCTAGCACTAGTCAGGTAAAAGTACCACCCTGCATATCATTAATATCTAATAGTTATCATCAGGTACAATAGCTGTCTGTTTTTAGTCAAATTAAGAAAATCTAGTATCTCTCAAAATATATTTTCAAACGTACGTAAATCTGGCAATAGCTACGTGATATCACAGTAGAGAAACACGTACGAGTATTTAATTAAAAAGCCATTTTTCTAACTTGGGATCAAACTGTCCGGGGGCGTTCACAGGTTCAACACCCTTTCATAGCACAAAAAGGTACAGAAGGAATAATTTAATCATTTAATATTGAATTAGACATATATTTAAAATTGTACAGCTTTAGTAGGTATATGAATTTTTTAGTCACTTCGTTATTAAATCTAAATGTCAATGTGGGTTTCATACCTAACCGATGAATAAACGTACTAGGTAATAACATAATTATTGTGTGTCAATGATACTGAATAAACATTTCTTCTTTCTTTCTTTCTTGTTTAATTGCTACTATTGTGTCAATAGGTCCACTTTGGTCTGGAACCCAATAACGTGTAAAACACTACACTTGGTTAGTTATTAGTAATAATCTCTATTTACAACTGTAGATACGTACCTACTGCTTACAGATGACAAACTTAGGTTGAGTTGCACCGCCTAACTTTGACAGTAACTATAACAATAACCGGTGTTTTTTATATGGACTTTGTTAAAGTCAAAATAAGATGGTGCAAGCCAGCCTTAACACTAGAGTACACGCGCGGACTACTATAGTAGACCAGGGTAACATTTTATGCTATAACTTTTTGAAAACTTGCGCCAGAGAGCTGGCATTCCAGGAAAGCCTCGTTTACTAAATTTGTCAGTAAGCCAGTAAAGCTTGGGTCGCTAGAGTCTGCGCACTTTTCTAAAATTGGCCGTCAAAACTACAGGTCTACTCTAAAGCCTGAAATCACTCGACAAAAAAATTATGAAAGACTTGTAACAAATGGATTTACACCGTGTACCAGGCAGTAGAAAGTAGAGGTGGGCGCCACGCCGGCGCGCCGCCGCCGCCGCGAAATTTTTCACGCCGCCGCCGCCGACGATCGGCTCTCGGCGCGCCGACACCTATACTGCACTATTTGTTTTTTTTTTTACAAATATTTGTACAGTGTGGGAATCGAATCCACGACCTCCGGCATAGATTACCAACGTTTCGAACACAAAATTGCTAAGAACTGCATACCTAGCAATAACGAGTGCATTTAGGACTACGCCAATTAAGCATTGGAAATTATTCTGCGACTGCCTCCTCTGTACGTGGCGCTAGAAGTGGATGCAAGAAAGGCGCTGCACTGACTGAAGGGGGCGGCACTTTGGAGTACATTCAAACCTTGCATCAAACACACAAGGATGGGGAGCGATCCTCAATAAGATGCAATAACGCACATGGGAAGTAATACACTGCGTTTTCCGGTACGCGGCCTCCACTCCAGAACCTTGCTGCCCCATCGGCCGTCAGTTCTGCGTACTATGTGCCCTGCTCAGTGCCACTTCAGCTTGCTAATCCGTCGGGCTATGTCAGCGACTTTAGTTCGTTTACGGATCTCCTCATATTTGATTCGATCTCGCAAAGAAACACCGAGCATAGCCCTCTCCATAGCACGCTGTGCAACTTTGAGCTTCTGTATAAGGCCTTTAGTGAGGGGCCACGTTTCCGAGCCATAAATCATCGCAGGTAACACACATTGGTTGTAGACTTTCGTCTTCAGGCACTGAGGTATTTTGGACGAAAAGATGTTGTTGCGTAGTTTCCCGAACGCTGCCCAGCCGAATTGGATTCGACGATTGACCTCCTTCTCGAAATTGGACCTACCTAGATGAATCGTTTGTCCGAGGTAGATTTGTCAACAATCTCAAGAATCGAACTTCCAACCGACACCGGGTAGAGCGCAACATGAACGTTCGACATAAGCTTCGTTTTGTCCATATTCATCCGAAGGCCTACCCGTTGGGAAACTCGATTAAGGTCTTCGAGCATGGTGCCGAGGTCCTCCAGCGATTCTGCCATGACCACATTATCGAAGCAAACCGAAGGTGAGTGATGTACTCGCCGTTAACGTTTATGCCGTATACTTATCCTTTCCATTCCAGGAGTTTGAAAGCGTCTTCTAATGCCAATGTCTCTCCAACGGTGCCGTATCGACTACTATCGGTATATCGAGGTACTAAAGTGCCAAAAACGCCACCATGTCAGTCCGAGTACAGGAGCAAGGTACGAGGGTGATTCCTCTACAGCGAGGCGTAAGACAGGGAGATGTTTTATCTTCGAAACTGTTCACCGCGACATTGGAAGACGCTTTCAAACTCCTGGAATGGAAAAGATACGGCATAAAAGTTAACGCAAAACGCAGCGTGGGACGTCCACCCACAAGGTGGACCAACGACCTGATAAAGGTAGCAGGAAGGCGCTGGATGCAGGCCGCTACCAACCGTGCGATGTGGAAGTCATTTGGGGAGGCCAATGTTTTAGCAGTGGATGTCCTGTGGCTGAAATGATGTTGATGATGATGAAGTAATACAATGCAGCCTAAGTACATGTTTAGCAAGGATTTTAAAGTGTCTATACTAACAACAGAAGTCTGGAAAAGGGGACCATAAGATTTTGGTCAGTATACTGACGGCTCCAAGATGGACTCAGGATCGGGAGCGGGAGTCTACTCCAAACGATCTAAGCACAGTAAAAGCTTAGGGAGGTTTGCAATAGTATTTCAAGCTGAAACCTATGACCTAATCATGTGTGCACTAAGGAATATAGAACAGGTGAATAAAAAGCGCGACAGTCAGGCAGCACTTAAAGCCATTGCCTCAATGAGGGTTGGATCTAGACTCGTTCTGGAGGCAATCTTGGCACTGAATAAACTTGGAAGGCTTGACAGGGTGACCCTAATGTGGGTAACTACCTGGACATACAGGAATCGAAGGCAATGAGAGTGCCTACAATCTAGCGAAACAAGGGTCAGAGGCGACACCTATTGGTCCAGAGCCGATAGTGCCCTCATCTTGTATAAGCACCGCACACATGGCTATGAGGCAATAACTAGGAGGCTGAATGAGAAGCTCCAACGATATGGGAAAAACTCATATTCAATGGAAACAGAAGGCAAGCTCGTGTGATCACGGGTGCGTTAACAGGACACTACACAATGGGGTCGGCATAACCGGTACCAGAAGATTATAGGTCCATCTCTTCTTCTATCTTATGGATAGGATATTTGCGGATGAGAGGGAATAAAGGTGTGGAGGAGCACAAAAGATACCAATTCGACGTGCACTACGCTCATGCGCGGCCCTGAACAAGATAAGATGAGATAAATGATCAAAAGAGCTGATAAGCTAATTTACTAAGAGAGACGGAGCAGTGGCTCTACCTCGTTAAACCCCAACCAATTTCAAACCTAATTATAGTCTTGACGACAGACTGTAAACAAACAGATTTTTTTAAAGAAATAATAAGTCAAGGTCAAAGGTCAAGGTCACGCCGCCGACGCCGCCGCCGCCGAAGTCAAAAAGTCGGCGCGCCGCCGCCGGCTAGTTCTATATCGGCGCCCACCTCTAGTAGAAAGTCATGAATACTATGACAGATAAAAAACTAATCATATTTTTCCAGTCAAATTGTGTTTGTTGACATTGGTCTCAGAGTGCAATTTTGGTCCAAAAAATTTACAACTTTTAAATCTGTTTATAATGTTTGATCCCAAATAGTTATATAAAGAAATTTTGATTATAAAATAACTATAATAAACACTTTTATCATTTACATAGTAATTCTATTCATAATTTGCTTATAAACTGATTTACAGTGATTTTAAATTGGCTTACCAGAGTAGGCCGCGCGTGTATTCGTGTAAAAAAAGGGGCGCGTGTACTGCAGTGTTAAACGTCATCAAAAGTTTTGTAATAAACATTAACTTCTGAATCTTCTGACTGTGACTTACGCACACATACTTATGGATAAATAAATCATTCAATAACTATAAAAATATCTAAGTTAGGTAAATGCAATGTAATTTAATACTTAACATCAAGTAGATATTAGCTCAGGTTAAACTTACTGCACTCATCTACATTGTGAATTCGTCCTCAGGTGCAACTTGGGAACTGCAATGAATGTAAAAAATAATACCAAATGACAATACATTTTGCGGACTAATATTTCAGGTTGTTTATCTCTTTTTAGTCGTATCATTGCAACATTGTTTGTGAATTCACTAGATAATGGGCTATAAAATCTCATAATGTGTATTTTTAGATGCAACTTTTCATGAATAATAAATATTGATTATTTTGTGTATTGTTTGAATAGGTACCTCAAGGTACATAGGTAAAGTGCCTCTAGTGGTGGTACTCGTTGGTATACTGACGCCAATGTGCTTATTAAAATTACGTTTATTTAAATTACCAAGAATTAGGTTCATAAACATACTAATGTAAAAAAAAGCTATCATTACTAAACCTCGATTAACTATAGCTATCAATCACTAGTAGTAACATAGTAGCTGTTAGCAACACAGGTTAATAACTCATGGCACGATTTTCACCCGCGCCCGCGGCGGTTGCGGGCCCGCAGCTTCTGTAGAATGCAGATACCTACTTATGTATAAACTAATGCACAATTCACGACGCGGTTTTCGCCCGCAGAGGACTCGGCTGTATGCGGGTCCCGCGGCACCGGCGAGCGACTAGTAGAATCGCGCAGCCTCGGCGGTTTTCGCCCGCATGAAAAACGCCCGATCGGCCGGCGACCATTTTGTACCAGTGACTAAGCGCGCCGTGAGTTCTTAGAATAACCTCGCAAGTAACCGCTCCCGTGAGTTTTGAAATAAAACCGCAATTCCACAACTGCTGCGGGCGCGGGTGAATATCGCGCCGTGAGTTCTTAGCCTTATACAGCTAACCACAGCGTACGCGGCCATAACTCAGCGTAATTACGTACGAACTACTCAATTTCCTCTGAAGCCGACTTACCACCCTTACAGCACTATTAACTGTTTTATTCTTATTCGACCCGACTAATCCCCAGTTTAATAGTGTGTGTGATGAGACAACTAAGCTCGTAGACGCCTCATTACAAGCCATCGCATTTGGTAAACTTCGTAGTTTTTGGAACTGCTTACTCGTAAGAAAGATCAATTCGGTTATATGGGAACAAACACTCTTCTCTTGTTTAATTGTTTCATATAAAAACATTATAGTACCAAGGTATGTTTATCAGGAAATATGTAAGAAGACAATAATCTAACTTACTGTACAATCTACGAAAACCTTTTATCAATTTAGATCACACGCAATTTGTATCTTGGTCTTTATACCTACTTAAGAAAAGTAGCTAACAAAAGTGTGCATAATATACAATTCACCAAACATACATTCTTTGATAATAATTATAAGATACAATCCACAAAAATACGGCTTCTAAAGCTGTAATTATCTATAGGGGGCAAAGCATTTAAGAATCTTGTTTGGTAGCCGCTGGACCCCCATAAAACTTCCCAAGAATCACCCCTAGGACTACGGTTCAAATAGGTTAAACCTGTAATTACACCTTTCAGTGACTCCGCGAATGAGTTCTTTAAACTTTAACAGTACCCGATAAAAGGTAAACATTAAAGTGTTTAATGGCCTAACAGCCAAGTTTTATTGGGGTCAGCATAATTTTGCTCAAACTTTGCTTCTAAAGCTAATTACAGACCTTTATATCACAGTTGAATTTGTCTCGACGTTTCGAGCACTTCAATATTACTCTTATAACAATGCTTTTCAAACATAATGCAAATCTTAATAAACACGTCTGAATAAAGTTACACTGTCTCAATTCTGGCAAGAATGCTTACAAGCAAATTCGCGATCGTGAATTTAATGAACGATTGGTATCTAAACGGCCGCATTGTCTCTCGCTATTTAATAGACAGGTAGGCGACGTCAAAATTGCAAAATTCCGCCCCAAGGTAGAGACGGGGCTGACATAACACAAATAACCGTAATATTGGGATTGTTTGATACTCTGGAATACCAGTACCATTATGTTATTAATACTTCGCTTTAAAACACACTCTAAATCTAGCTAAGTAATTGTTTAAACTCTTGTGGCACATGTTTATATTTTAAGCTGGTGTTATCGAAAATATTCTACAAGAATTATTTAAAAAATACATAAATCCAGTACTTATTAATAAAATTGATACTGAAAATAAATAAATAAAAATGCTTCTAAAGCTGATCAACCTCGCCAGAAATCTGTTTTGAATTTATTATCTTTGAAAAAAGGTCAGGCTACATACGACGTGCTTAATTAACTAGCTTCTTTTATTAATTTAAATATAGTAGTCAGCAGTGGACGTCCTGTGACTGAAATGATGATGATGATGATGAATGTGATCTTATCCAATCGAGTTCACATGACGCCAACTAAGGTTTTGATGTCCATGAAATTTGGGAAAACAGACGTAGGCATCTCTCTACATTCCAGGTTATAATCAAAATTTCCCGTTCCACCGCTATTCCACCCGATATTCAGTGCTCGGATGGAGCGTGGGCCATCACTACGAGAGAACTCGCTAAGCCCCGAAATCAATTTAGACTTGTTTACATGGGAGGCTCCATCAAATAAACCCAGTACATGGTACCTGTACAGTGTACAGTACTTACGAGGTGAGAGAGTTTGATACAGGGTGATTATGAAGTTCAAACGAAACGGTTTTTCATGGGATCAACGTTGAAATCCCATATTAAATGGGTATGAGTTTGTATGGAAAATTTTCTTTTCAATCTTGGAAGGTTTCGAGATGGACTAAAATAGAAATATTTTCAAAATGATACAGTTTTAAGTTGTTACTGTTTATCTATTTAAATTTATATTATTTGTGACATAAGATTGTACTTTGTTTTGACTTGGTGTTTTGAATTTCCTCCGTAAGCATGCACTGCTTGGCCTCGGAAATGCTTTTCAGAATTTATTTCGCTACCATAGATTCGAATTAGAAAAGTTCCTTTCAAAATCCCCACATTAGTTGAAATAAAATAAAATGAAGAAAACAAATGAACTTCTTAAATATAAAACAGTGTAGGCTTTAAACAAAAAGCAGTGCGCCCAATCTTGTTCGCGGAGGCTGAGCGGAGGCACGCTCAAATTTATTTACTTCTTTACTACAGAGGGCAGCTCGGAGCTTGTTGTATCGTTTTGGATTCCCGTGGAAATAGGAAATTGTGCACCGGTTTACTCCTTATCCTATACTATCGGGGTGCCGGCATTCTTGCAACGCGTTCGGAAATCCTGAAAGAGCTTATATTTTCTTAATACCTCATATTTTGCTACTGCAGCGTTAAAACTTGAAGAGTTTAGATACCGGACAGTAAGTACGTTACGTTTGAAATAAGACTTTCCGGTAAAAGATTTTAACATCGTTTGCAAAGATAAGCTGCTTTTGAACACTATATTTTGGTGTCAAGTGCTTAATTAAAAGAAATAAAAAATATTAGCGAAGATAGAGTTTAGTCGTGTTAAATTATCTCTCAAATCTCTTATCGCACGATTTTCACATAATGTCCTACGAAGGACTAAATCTATTCATATTTATATTAATATTCGTATTAATGAGGATAGAGCGTCCATGGTATGACGCACATTAAACCCATATAGCTTGTATTCACTATTATAATACGAGAAGAAAACCAGTGACGCGTAACATCTAAACTATGTGTGTATCTAGAAGTTTACGATACAATAATTTCAATATTATATCGTCAGGAATGTCAGTAACATGCGCGCTTTGAAGGAATTATTAAATTCATGGAATTGTTCACTATTTCAATAACAGTTTTAGTATTATTCTGTGGTTTTAGGGAGACAATGTCAGATATTTTTTTTTGTTTCGGTATATAAAGGGTTTATTTTAAACAATAGTTTCAATAGCAATTGAAATAAAGTTCGTATTTCTAAACTCTCATTTTTAAAAACCAATCAGACAAATTGCAAAGGTACAGAATCATTGTAACCGCAATTTTTCCAGTTAACAAAACATTAGGGATACCAATGACATATTTTAAATTGACATAATCCACAAAATTGAGAGAGGATGCGTACGTTTGCTTTAATTTAAAATTGATCCTAATTGTATGGCTACAGAACGATCCGCAATCAGACTGTCAATGAGATGATCCTCTTCAAAGCTATCCTGTAGACAGATCTCAATCACGGGCAAGAGAAGCAATTTACTAAAGTACCTCCGTGTACCTCAGATCGCTTCAAATTAATGTTACAGAATTTCCTTCCTTCACAGAATAGATGTAATCTGGAAATACCTACTCGTCGACTACATTTTATATAACATAATTCGATTGGCGTATAATGCGATGTCCTTTTCAAACTCCTCGCGGCTTGATTAGGTTTGATTGGTTGAATGGTAATGCTTTCTTGCTCTGCCTCCCCATTGAGTTAACTTACGTTACGGTTTAAGAAAATGTGTTATGTTCGTACAGAATTAAAAAGTAACATGTTTACATTTATCTTAATCCTTTTTACTCAAAACATTGTTAGATTGAAAATAGTTTTGGAAGTTAAAAATTCACAAGGAATTTTAAAATTATTTTTTATACATGTAAATCCTGAAATAGGGAGTGCCTAAAGACTGCAATGTGACTGAGCAAATAAAAAGTCAAGTGAAAAATATTTTGCCTTTTAAATTTGAGCTCACATACCAAGCAATTCATTCATTGATGATACAAACAGAAACTGTCTGCCATATTTCCCATGTACTCCAGGAGCTATCTTCGTGAGACGAATGGAAAATAATATTATTTATCAAACAGATTTCTTTATGCTAATGGATGAAGTCTACCCAAACGAAGTCAAAAGGCTGCTGCTGAGCTACTGTACAATATATTTTTGTACCAATACTTCATGTTTTGAGTACCTACAATAAATCCCTTATAATATGTACTCAAAAATTGATTTTATGTAAATCATCTTAGTTTCTGGACACAAGCCTAAAACTAAATTTGGCGGAAGGATATGGTATTCATTCAGCCTTCCGCGAAATGTAGCAAGTAGCGTTAGCAGCAATCATTATGCAAATAGCGCATAGAATACACTTTTATTGCACATTTTATTAGAGCAGTCAAACTTTTCACATCTCTTTAGCACATTTGTCCAGGTTACTGCGGGGACATTCGCAGGCTCGCTTCAAAGATCCCAGGCTTTTAGAATAAAATATGGACAGAATATCCGTGACGCTGTTTACGAGCCAGCCAGCTGTCTCAGAAACCTAATAAAACAGTACAACAGGAAAACTCACTCTGGTATTATGAGCTAAATAATTTTATGAAAAATACGCAAGCCATCGTCGCCTTTGATTGGATCTGTGGTGATTTGTTTGCCAGAGTAGAATTCATTTTGCCGGGAAAAAAACCGACAACGTGACTGACATGAAAATCCGACGTGAAAATTTTGTTTTCCCTCTGTAAGCCGCTTTGAAACATCTCTTTGACATTCCTTTTTTACGAATTTGAGATACGCCGACGTCTTTGTTCAATCTTGTTGATTCTTGGATATTACTTATGTATTTAATTTTAAGGAACCGAATATTATTTGCGTATCGTTTGAGTTTATTCGTGACTCGAGCATTGATCGGTGGGTACTTTGAAGGTAAACGTAACAGTAAAATTTGGCGAGTAATCACAATAGAATAATACCTTTTTGATAAAAAAATATTTCTTTTGTTTTAATCCGAATAGTTCCTTTTTTATTATTTTATTCAAGTAGTAAAACAGTTTTTATCAGGCAATCAAGCAAAGTTTTTAAGAGACATTCGACAACAACACAAAAATCCAGAACTTCGTAGTTTTGCAGTAACATTTTGACGAAATGATTCTTCAAAATTTCAAAATTCAAATTCAAAATATTTATTCATAGCAAAATACATATTGCGTTGAACAAGTTACAAAAATACATTACATTATATTTCAATTAACTAACATGTCATTTTAAATAATCATAATAAAAATAAAAAATAAATAAAAATAATTCAATTGATATACGATAAAAATGTCTTAATTTTTTAAATTGCAATTAGTCAAAAATATGTCCAGCCATTAAATATTATACTTATCATTAATATATTCCGCGACAGAGTAATAACACTTTCTCAATAGAAATGATTTTAATTTTCTTTTAAAAACCGATAATTTGTTAATGGTCTTCAGTTCCATCGGGAGCCCATTATACAGACGTGATGCCTGATAGTAAGCACTGTGTTTAAAAATGTTAAGTCTCGGCCAATCTGTGTTACCTCTAGTAGGAATGTCTTTCCTCCTGGTGGTAAGTCTTGTTTCTCTTTCCAGGGGAGTCTCCACTTTGTTTGGGTGTTTAATTATGTCGCAGAGCGTGACGAATATATAGAGGCATGGGACCGTAAGAACTTCCAGTCTAATAAAGTAATCCCTGCAGGACTCTAGTTGGGAAAGACGAAAAATTACCCTTATCGCCCTCTTTTGTGCTACAAAGGCTTTATTGATGTTATATTGGTAGCTATTTCCCCAAAGTTTAATGCTGTAGCGAAGTCTTGAGTCCACTAAGGCGTTATATGCCATCTTTAGCTGCTCAATCGTAACCTCATCTCTAAGGCTCCTTAACACATAACAGGCAGAGCTAATTTTACTTACAACATTCTCTAGCTCTTTCTTCCAATTCAGAAGTGAATCGATGAAAATCTTGAACAATATGCGTTAAACTTAGAGTAAGTTACTTAAGTCTGAGTCTCAAACTCGACCAACGACACCTGGCTCTAAGTTTACAAGTTTTACGAGCGGCGTCTGCTCCCAAGGCGCGTAAAATATTTTTCTACGCGGTAAATTACGCGTTCACTAGCATGTCGTAAAGTGTGTTTATTACACACGATAGCATCTGTGGTTGATTCTTCATTTCAACATAAGTAGCAGTTAGAAAATATACATCAAGATAGAATATTATAATATTATTCTTGTTCTACTTACATATAATCAGACTTGGCATTTTACGCAACAACGCAAACAAATATTAGATGGGACGGAAAAATATCACACATTTTTTTAATAAAAAGTTTTTGAACTTAACAACATTGGGCAATACCTACTGGTAGTACCTAGTTTTCTGCCTGTGTAAACAGAAGTCTTTCTTTTACGTATTATTATCAAAGGACATTGTCAGTAACGGCCTTAGATTCCTGGGCACACCAGTAAAGTACCAAAATTAATCTCTTACTTTCGAGTTCGAGTTAGTTTTCGAGACCGAACATTGTCCTTTGCTATAAAGAGGCGTCTTAAGTTTTTTTACTACGAGTAGATTAATAAGAGTGACCTGATTTCTTCCTTATAATATGTTACAAAATATTTCTTAGTACTAGGTATTTCATAACACTGCGTTACACGATTTTGGTACTCNCTCTTTCTTCCAATTCAGAAGTGAATCGATGAAAATCCCCAAAAACTTGACATCTTTCACTGCTGCAATGTCTACATTATTCAATGTGCATTCCACAGTATCATTTTTTCTTGATGTCGATTGGAATAACATTACGTTCGTTTTTTGGCTATTGATGAGTAAGTCGTTTACGCTAAACCACGTCGAGAACGCTGATAGTGCCTTATTAACTTTAAAGTTTAATTCTAGTAAATTGTCAGCTGTGATAACAGCGTTTGTGTCATCTGCAAATATTATTGGTTTGACATCCAGCATCTCTGTACTTATAAAATCGATAAGGTCATTTATAAACACTATAAAAAACAAAGGACCCAAAATAGATCCTTGTGGTACACCTTTTTTTATTATCACCATTTTCGAATTGCAGTTAATCTCTTCACCGCCATTGAATGATTTCAGTTCCACATACTGTTTTCTGTTATTCAAGTAACTTCTTAGGAGACCCAGTTGTTCATGCCTTACACCATAATGAGCCAGTTTGTTTAACAGAATGTCATGATTTATGCTGTCAAAAGCCGAACTCAAATCAAGAAAAACTCCCGCTACTTTTTTCCTTTTATTCAAGCTCGTCACCACTTCATCTGTGAGGGCGTCTATTGCTTCAACGGTGCCGATTTCCTTTTGATAACCGAATTGTCTTTTATTCAGTACATTATTTCCTGTAAAGTGGTCTAGTAGCCTCACTTTGATGAGTTTTTCGAAAAGCTTTGAGAATGTCGGTAACAGAGAGATAGGCCTGAAGTTTTTCACATCATTCCTGTTTCCTTTCTTAAAAATAGGTATGATTTTGGCAATTTTAAGTTCGTCGGGAAAAATGTTTTGCGTGAAATAATTATTGAAAGTAGAGCTCAAGGGTTCCGCTAGAATGTCAATATTTTGTTTAATAATGGTGATTGGAACCTCATCATATCCATACGAATGTTTGCATGCCATGCCTGCAACAAGCCGTTTTATTTCATAAGGTGACACTTTTTTCCAACGGAGCTCTCTTACCACTTTAGGAGTGTATTTATTTAGCATTGTAATAGCGTCATTTGAATTAATATTACCAACAGTGCCACCTGTGTCAAAATGTTTGGAAAATATTTCGGCTACTTCCTGTTGATTGTCTACAATGTTTGCAAAATAATACATGGTTTTTTAGCTTTTACTTGAGAAATGATGATTCTTTCTTGCAAATTTTAATTTTAAATGTCAATCTTATTATTTAGCTATACGAATACAACAAAAAAGTTAACATTATTCCGTATTCTTCATTGCAAGGGTACATTTTAACATAAAAACTGGAGATTTTTAAAAAAATACTTAAATCTCGAATAACTTGGAAATGAACAAGTTTCGGACATGGTGTCATATGACTTAAATGACTGCAAATAAGCTCTACTTTAACCCCTTTCAAGGAATGTATCGCTTTACCTGTCACCCTGTATATATTACAGTTCTAAGACGCAACGTTATTATGCTATAATAACTGTTCAGGATTTATTACCGTGAATGTGGCTGTGGGTTTATGTACATATAATATTCCGTGGAACGTGCAGTTTCTTAGAACGACTGTAAAATACGCATCAAAATATATGTTAGGTACGAGTAATGATAGCATAGTTAGTTACCCATCCAATGATAGTAGTTAATCCCAATCCCAACTAATATTATAAATGCGAAAGTAACTCTGTCTGTCTGTCTGTCTGTCTGTCTGTTACGCTTTCCCGCTTAAACCTCGCAACCGATTTTGATGAAATTTGGCATAGAGATAGTTTGAGTCCCGGGAAAGAACATAGGATAGTTTTTATCCCGGTTTTTGAAACAGGGACGCGCGCGATAAAGTTTTTCTGTGACAGACAAAATTCCACGCGGGCGAAGCCGCGGGCGGAAAGCTAGTATTATGAAATATAAATGATTGGACCTATAGTCCCACAAGCTTAAACTTTCTGAAACATTCAGAATATACATCATAATATGTATTGTCGCATCCTTCCAGAGTTTCCTTAAAAGCTTCTAACACTTCAAGCTTTTTCAGTCCGGCCAGACCTTTTGACCAGAGACCAGATTTAACCCGCGCGCGCTGTCGTCAGAAACAATAAGTAGTGTTTAGAGTCCAATAAACCAACAGGCTATAGTCCACCATAGGCGATAGAAAAAAGGAGAACAATGATGTAATGGCTCAGCTACTAAAAATTTTAGAGTTCATAATATACATGGGTATTTCCCACGGGTTTGTTTATGTTAACGCCAAATGACAGTTAAGACTGAGGCTGAAAAGTATTTAGAGTCCAACAAACGGAATCAGTATTCTTCACACCCATAAAGCGCAGCGTAGAGTTGCGAAGAGCCGTCGACTGGCTCATTAGGTTTAACTATCCGCTGAGGGCCGGCGAACAATCCTCCGGCGTACTCACGGCCTGTGCCCTCGGAGCTATGTTGGCTGGAAGTATACATCAGCTACCTTAATTAATTGTAATTAAATAAATTGCGTAAATACTTCACTAAGAACATTCAGCTAAATTACTTAAAACTTTCGCTAGCTAAGAGTACGTACAACATACTCGTATAAAGTCCTTCAGGTTTCTGTCATGTTATTAACCCACAAGATAGATCTAGATATATAGAAAGAAAAACATTCATTTGTTTCGAACATAAATTAAATTACAGCCTGATAAAACGGAGTTAAGAACCAAAAATGGCGGCCGCTCAGCATGTGTCATGCTCTGAAGTAGTAGAACGCAGAACATGAAGCTGTTATTCTGCGGAAGCCATCGAAGATAGAAGAAAATAAAAATAGAAACAAACCCTTTGTAAAAAAAAATAACCCTCTTTCTGGCGCAGTCGGGTAAAGACTGAAAATGTTTTTCTCCCTTTAATAACAGCAGCAGATTTGCGACGGAGGCTGTCGACACTCGACAGGGCTCATTAAGTTAACTATCCGCTTAAGGCTGAACAATCCGTCTTCACTCCTCATACTCAAGGCCTAACTCTCTGAGTTACGATTAGCAGAATATTTAAGTTTTCCAAGAGTTATAAAAGATGTAGGGTTGTCATAAGCTAAACTTTTTTTTGTATCATCACGTATGTACATAATTGATTCACTTTTGATTTTACTCTAACTAGAAACAATAATACTGTAACCAAATAATTAGTTGTTAAGATTACTAAAGGGCTTAAGAAGAAAACGTTTTACTAATGAGACGTTTTAAAGCTGAACCAGCAAACTGAATCCTTCACATTGCAGTAATTGCTAAAAAGGCAGTTGACTAGGCATTAAGTTTTACTATCCGCTAAGAACCCGACAAGCAATTTTTGATCTGAACACCGATTTTTTTTAGTAAATAGCATATTACGTTAAAGAGCGGAGATAAATTAAGGTTAGAAGTGGAGTGAAAAGTTACAAGTTTTTATATGTAGTAACCTCTGTATCCAAAACACAAAGCTGTATTATAGTCCATAAATGGCTCCTACGTATAAGGGCGAAACTGCCGCTTACGCCTTTTTCCAATTATTTAAGCAATGATTTCACTTTGCTCTAATCTATAACATCAGTAAGAAAAAAAATTTTTTTTTCCATTAGATACAAAATAAAATTTT
This sequence comes from Ostrinia furnacalis, assembly GCF_004193835.3. Classification (NCBI taxonomy): domain Eukaryota; kingdom Metazoa; phylum Arthropoda; class Insecta; order Lepidoptera; family Crambidae; genus Ostrinia; species Ostrinia furnacalis. The sequence goes on along the minus strand of NW_021133095.1, from coordinate 172,581 downwards.
AGGCAAATAGGCGTATGTGCAAAACTACGCCACGTATAAAGCCCAATCATACGATTCGTCTATCTATACGAGTAGTTGCTTACATAAACATATATTTTTTATAATCCAAATCTTAAAAAAAGCCATGAAAATATTTAGCAAATTGTTTTATTTATAAATTATGACACATTATATAGTTATTTAATTTTTAGCGTTAAGAGTCGCATCTCAAACTAATTTGAAAACTATAAATAACTTGAAAAAATCGAACTGCCTAAGGCATCGTGGGTTCAATTCCCGCCTTAGGCAATTCGATTTTTTCAAGTTATTTATATTTTTTTTAAATATGACACATTATGTTAAAAGACCTAACTAAATCTCGAGCACAGTATATAGGCGTATTTGCGTTAAAACGTAAAACGGTACATTAAACGACTTTTTCTAACTGATTTATTATTGATATAGCACATGATAACAATTAAAATAATTACATGCATAAATAAAGAGAGTAATCGCTTAAAATATTATATTTACGTTGTCATTTAAGTCTCTTTACGTTGAACAATATACATTAAATTATAGAAATATGCCGACGTAAAAGGGCAATGCGTAAAATCTCAAAATATATAAGAAAAATATAAAAATTAATAACAGCAGTAGCAAAAGCATTACATGTTAAGGCTAAATGTGAAATTTCATTAAATTCGTTTTAGTAGGTCAGAAGATATGACCCAAAAATATGGTTCTGGCCACTAAAATGGCTCTCCTGTAAAATTTACTTTTTTCACTTACGCCAGTATACGTAGGAGCCATCGATATTACGTGTTACTATCGCCCAAAACAAACTGATGACCACATAAAACATGTAATTGAACCGGCCGCAGTGATATGCGGCCGAAGGCTCTAATGTTGTCTAGTCATGCCATGCCCGCTTATATTTACTTTTATAACTCGTAGGGAATGACATTCACTTCATTTTATCGTTCCACCAGGACCCCATTATGGTTACACGCTTCCTGAACTGGACCGGATCATCAAGAAAATGTTGAATTAATAATTGTAATGGTCCGGTAATTCAGTTGTTTTAAAATTTGGTGAAATATTCTTACGCTATTTATTGTCTATCGATCTTTCTTTACTAAACAAATTAACGATGACTAATTTTAAGTATTAAATTACACTTAAGTTAGTTTAGAAATCGAATAGCTAAATGACTGCATAAGCAAAAATTTATATCACATGATTCCATTAAATTATCATATAATCTCCCGAAATCCCAAAACTTCTAAAAGTACAATAAAAAAGCGGAAAGCTTTAAAACAAAATTTCCCGTGAAAACACGTTCAGAGCTTATTTTCATAAAGTTCAGATGATTTGTACTCGCCGGGAACTGGAAAGCCCGCGTGATTGATCCCGCGACCTCGCGCTGCTTTCACTCCAAATTGACAAATCGTGTGAATCGCACGCGCGTGAGTGATTGCCTGATAAAGTTTTTTTTCAGCATTTTTCTCGGATTGGTTACATTCAAATATTTTCGGCTAATCCCTCGCCGAGTTTTGACTTTGCTTTAGTCATTTGTTTTACGGAGTTGGGAATGGAATCGATGTTTTTAATCTGTCGTAGGAAATGTTAATTGAACTTTGGGAACGTTATTCTTTTCCTTAACTTTTAGTCAGTAAAACCCTTGAATGTCTAAAGCTTAGGCTTGTAACTAAACATTTTAATAATTGAACTCAATCAAATAAATCCTTAAAATTAAATTTATCTTACTTGCTTTCTGTCCTTCTTAATTACAATGTAATAACATCTGCATAACTGTTCAACTTCGTTATTGAGAATTAACCTAAAATGTGCCTTAACACAAAATAAGTGATCTAATTAAGGAGCTACGTAATAAATAAGACAATCCAACCAAAGTGAGAAGTCGTAAATCAGTCAGAGCCCTTCCAGGTGGATTTATCCTTGCCCCGAGTTTACGGTCAATTAAACGAAAGAAACTTATCCGAAACTTTGATGTACCGCTGACCTGGAACTAATTAGAATTAGGCGAAAACGGTCTCTTCCCGCAAAGCTCGCCCTAAGACGCCGCCGCCATATTGCGCAACTTGCGAAGTTTGGGCAAGAAATTTTAAAGAAACCTAATACTGCTCCCGGGTGGGAAATTCAGACAAAATATTTAGGTAAAAGTTTCAGATGTTAGGTAAAAGAAGAAAACACTTGCTTAAACGCTGTTTTTAGTTTCAAATATCAAACACGGGTCTCAACGCTTGTGACCATGGCTACAGCATTACAGTCAAAACGCCAAGCAGTGAGTTATGTAACTCATAATTATATAAATTAGGTAAGGTCGCCTGAAGACGAGACCTGTTTCTCTACATTAAGGCGATTAGAGTCCTCAATGACCTTGGGCGTTTGACCTTCACGCCGCGAGCAACACCCGCGTACCCCGCACCAAAAACTCCGATTTGACACCGATCAAAAATACACGGGCATAGGTAGATACAGAATAGAAGCTCTTTCTTCATACATTACTGCCTATTATTTTAAACTTAAATTGATGAACCTTGATGTCGGTGTCATTTAACTCAGGCGTAAAGGTATTTAATAAAAATAACAAAATCCATGAACATTTTGTACGGGATAAAATTTTATTTTATTTTT